>NC_026003.2:106466728-106566605 GCF_000442705.2 Elaeis guineensis
GTGTATGCACATATTTTTCCAAAACAAGACCCCTACTAGGACCACGCACTGCACGTCGATGCTGTGTTCCTACATGTAAAAATTGGTGAAATGAACATATATCATGTATCACTAAATACATATAACAAAAAATATATATGGTTTATAAATTGATAGAGATGTACCTGTAAGGGGATGATGCTGCAGTACCATGGCCTCCGGCTGGGCGCTCTGGCTGAGCACTATCTGCTCTGTAGACTCGGGCAACTGAGTCTCATCTAAAATCCTCTGACTCATTATGCAAAATGCTAAAGTGATGATGTGTATCATCAAGCGGAGCCTGCTGCCTACCCCGTGAATGTCTACGTCCAGGACCAGTCATGATGCTGCAATGATTAAAATAATTTAAATCAGTAAGTAATCAAAAAACTCAAGTATTACATGATATAACAAAAAAATAAATTAAATTACTTATTCATATTAATTATTGTTCTCAGATTCTGAACTCGTGTCCATATAGTCATCTTCGACGGGAGTCATAGAAGACTTCGACCCTGAAGTGCTATCATCATCGTCGTTAATGAAGTCATTATTGGATCGTGCTTGTGTCCGTGCCCTTATCGACGATCCAACAACAGAAACATCCTCAGGTTCATAGTCGTCTCTTTGTAATTGTCCTATGTCAATCGTATCATCTGGCACTAATATGTTATCTGGTGCTTGCATTTGATATGCTTCGTTTTCAATAATTGCACAGACTTCATTCTCAAGATGTTCATCGTTCGGGCATGTGAAAAGTGCATGATCAAACAAATGCCTATGCTGAGCCCTTATTGCAACTCGCCAAGGCTCTTTCATTTTGTTATCATCAATATACCACACTAGTCTTGCTTGCTTTGCAAAAATATAAGGATCACTTTCATACCATACATGACCAGTGTGGACACTGACGAGTTGAGGATCTATAACAATTGGCCTGTGTCGTCCTAAGTCATACCATCGATACTTGAATAACACAATCCGTCGAAGACCACTATATCTCAACTCTATAACCTCATGCAGAACACCAAAAAAATCTATTATTTCACCCTTGTGCTCGCCCTCCACGCTTATTCCACAATTCTGTGTGGTTCGATCACGATCGTGATCTTCCGTTAAGAATCGCACACCATTGACTATGCATGCTGAATATACTGATATACGTCTGTCAGGTTTTCGTGCAAGTGCAGCTAAGTCATTACTGATATAGTTAGGATTGTCTATACGTAGCTGAGCTATCTACAATTAAAAGAACAATAAGCAGGTTAAATTTGACAAAATAAATACTATATAAACAAATTTTTAATCATGGATGAACATGAACATAACTTACCCGTTCGTCAAACCATGATGCGAATTGATTCCTATATCGTGCCGCTGCTAATGTAGGATTACTTCTTCTGAGCTCACTTTCGTGTTCTCTGAAGTGATACAGTAATACCATGTATATTTTAATTTAGAGTCCACATACATTCATTGATATATCAACAAATAAAAATTAAATGTATATACTCACATCATGTAGGCTTCTACCTCCTCGCAATTGTTTAGCACATACCAATGCATGTCATCCGTTTCTTGTGGTGTCAACATTCGAAAATCTTTTTTACCATATGGTCGGGCAACATTAGAGAACACGAACAATCCATCGGTCAGAATCTCGTCAACAGCCTAAATGACCAGTGTATAACATGCCAATGGCTTCACCAGCCTATCCCCTCGTCGAATCAAATGTAATTCCTTTCTAATCCGCATATCCTCTAAGTCAACACGAGCCTTCACGGTATCCTTCGTTCTTCCTTCGATATTGAGAATGGTATAAAATACATTATCAAATATATTCTTTTCAATATGCATGACGTCAAGATTATGTCGAAGAAGAGGCATTTTCCAATATGAAAGATCAAACAACTTGCTCTTTTTTCTCCAATTTCCGATACTTGTTCGCACCCCTACTTGGCTGGCCAGACCCTTACCAAATATGACATCCTGTGGGTTTGATAACTGATTTAAAATATTATCCGTAGACCAGAATCTTGGCTGCGCACGTCATTCATGCTTGCCATTGAACTTAAGACTTCTCCTCCATCTATGATCATCTGGCAAGAAACGTCGATGGCCGGTAAAACAAATCTTTCCACGAATACGGTCCGATG
The DNA here is from genome assembly GCF_000442705.2 of Elaeis guineensis. NCBI lineage: Eukaryota > Viridiplantae > Streptophyta > Magnoliopsida > Arecales > Arecaceae > Elaeis > Elaeis guineensis. The sequence continues at coordinate 106,468,903 of NC_026003.2, forward strand.
TAATATCATCGTTACAAGTTGGGCATGCTTTATACCCTTTTGTACACCATTCAGAAATATCGCCATATGCAGGAAAATCGTTAACTGTCCAAAGCAATGCTGCATGCATACGAAAGATGCCTCCTACAACATGATCATATGTTTCGCATCCTTCTTCCCACAAATATTGTAACTCTTCGATCAATGGCTCTAAAAATATGTCTATGTCTCTTCCAGGGGCATGGGACCCGGGATCAACAAGGCCAATAGATTAAAAGGTGATTTCATGCACTTCCATGGTGGTAAATTATAAGGAAATACCATAACAGGCCACATACTATAAGCAGTACTAAGATTACCATATGGATTAAATCCGTCTGTTGCCAACCCTAGCCTGACATTTTCGTGAATCAGCTGCAAACCATGGATGTTCACGATCAAAATGTTTCCATGCATCTCCATCTGATGGATGTCTCATGACATCATCATCCATATTATTTACCTCCTTATGCCACCGCATGTCACAAGCAGTATGCCTCGACATGAACAATCGACGCAAGTGTGGTGTAATCGGAAAGTACCGCAGAATCTTGCATGGTATTTTCTTTTTCTTCTTATCCTTACCACGACTTTCTTTCCATCTGCTTGAATGACAAATTGGACATGCTTGTAGATCTTGTTTATCCTTCCGAAATAGAACACAATCATTCGGACATGCATGTATCTTTTCACAGCGTAGGCCCAAGTCATCGACTCCCAAACCGAGTCCTTTCAATAATTTTTTGGCTTCATAATGACTTGACGGAAGTAACTCTCCCTCTGGCAGTAAGTCCTTCAAAAATTTGAGCAACCAATTAAACGAGTTGTTTGACCACTTACCAAGTGTCTTCATGTGTAATAACTTTATTACGGCGGACAACAGAGAGTACTTCTTACAACCAGGATAAACATCACTTTGTGCATCTCTTAATAGACGCTCGAATCTATCATTTATAGAATATTACTGTCCTCTTCAGCTTCTTGTCTCGGAATGGAATGCTGATGTTCTGCTCTCGCTTCTACATTTACTTCAAATAATTCCATATGAAGATCCTCTAAAATTTCTCTATCTTCTTCACCAAGTGTTTGTCTTTCACGACTGCATGATCCATCGACTGACGACGGATTTATAGGACTCCTGGACAACATGTTCGAGCTAGTCGGCAAATCTTCACCATGACAAATCCATCTCTTGTAAGTCACATCTATACCGTGTTCGTATAAATAATTCTGAATATCCGATAAGGTACACCAAAATAAATTCCTACATCGACGACATGGACAACGAGCTTTCCCATCTTCTCTAGTATGATTGGACACCACATTCATAAAAGTCATCACACCCGTAATATACTCGGGACAGAACTTATCACGCAAAGACATCCAACCACGATCCATACCTACATATTTATGATGCAAACTATACAATCAATTTTATGTAATAATAGTTGACTAACGCCTTTTATCTCCTACCTATAGGGTGATGGTCCTATTCCATTCAGGAACGTAAGAATTTAATATTGCAATACATGTCTTGTATACCAAAAAAATTTCGGCAGCATTTCGACGCAGTTCTCCAGATACACAAGCATTAAAATTGTGCTATGTATCCAGAAAACATGATCGAAAATACCGACAAAACTCTGCGATATAGAAGCACATGTGTTGCAATATTAAATTCATTCACGTGCCCAAACTGTCCATGAGGATAATTCGAGAATAGTGTGTAAAGCACCAATATTTTTTTCATAAAAAAAAATATTGGTTTATGCACGCTATCCTCGAACGAAAATTCTAAGGCTTATAAATTTATTATGCTACAATTAATATATATTATTAAAAAAATTATTTTTAAAATATTTTTAAATCATGATTAAAATTAATTATATCAAACAAATAATTATATCTAACATTATATCTAATTACTAAAATAATAACTAATTATTTTTAATGACTAAAATTTATTAAAAAAAATTAAAAAAATAGTTTCACCTTCAACTCTTCCGTGAGCAGTGATGGTGACAGTGACGGCAACCGGCAGTGGCGACCCGACGGCGGCGCAGCGGTGGCGGCTCGGCGGTGACGCGGCGGCGGCGGCAGCGGCCCTACGAAAACAAACAAACCAGACTGAGAAAGAAAATGAGGGAGAGAGACAGGGGATGGATGGGTCGACCAGCGGCGACTGCCTTGCAGACGCTACGGCGGTGGGGGACGGGAGGCCGAAGCGGTAGGCGGCGGCGAGGGACGGGAGGCCGAAGCGGCAGGCGGCGGTGGGGACGGGAGAGGGTAGGAGGCGCTCGAGGACCTTGAGCTTGGGGAGGAGATTGGAGGGGACGTTGGTGGCGAGGACAGTAGGGCAGCGGCGGACGAAGGCGTGGAGCTGGCGGGGGGAGAGGCCGGCGTGGCGGCGGAGGAAGGCGAGGACAGCGTCAGGCTTGTCGGGGGTGGTGATGTGGAGGAGGGATTTGGAGGCGACGAGGGCCTTATCCTTGGAGTAGCCCAGACGAGGAGGAGGTAGTCATTTCGGCGGCGGCTGGCGAGGAAGAATAGGAGGAAAGTATGGAAGGAGGAGGAAAGGGAGGGAGGAGAGGTGGCCGCCACCTTCGTTTTATGGATTGGAGGGTTAGGGTTTCTAGGGATTGGAGGGAACCAGAGGGAAGGAGGCAGAGAAGAGGGAGGAGGATTCGGTGCGCGGAGGAGAGGGTGGCGAGGCGGGAGGGAGATGGCCGGCGCGCTGGGAGGTGGGCTCGATCAGCGACGGGGGCGGGCTCGAGCGGCGATGGTGGCGGGGAGGGAGGGCTCGACGGCGGTGGGGAGGGAGAGAGAGAGAGGATGGTGGCGGGGAGGGAGAGGACTTACCGGAAGGACGACCGGCGACCGGGGAACGAGGACTGTCGCCGGAGATCGGGGAGGGAGAAAATTTGGATGACCGCGACGGAGATCGGGAGGGAGAAATCAACAGGATTTTTTTCAATTAGGGCAGAATATCAAAGGTTTTATTTTTAATTAAAAAATATTTAGCGATGAAATAAATTTGTTGCTAAAAATAAATATTCTGTCGTAAAAAAATATATTTTTTGCAACAAAAATATTTTCGTCGCAAATGATTAATTTTTGGCAATGAAAATTTAATTTCGTCGCAAATGATCGGGAAATCAAATTTCTCGTAACGAAACAAATATTTCGTCGCATAAAATCCAATTTTTGGCGACGTAATTATTTTCGTCGCAAAAAAAAAAAATAGCAACGAAAAATTTTTCCGTCGCCAAAAAAAATAATTTTTTGCGATGAAAAAACTTTCGTCGCTAAAAATCAATTCTAGCAACGAAATTTAAATTTTCGTCGTAAAATATTCAAAAATTTTTAATAAAATAAAATTTAGCGACGCAATAGTTTCGTCGCTAAATATAAAAAAATTGGTCGCAAAAGTCTTTCTTTTTAGCAACGAAATATCAATTTCATCGTAAAAAATATAATTTTTTTGGCGATAAAATTTTGTTTTGTCGCAAAAAATAAAATTTTAACTATGAAAAAAAAATATTTTATCACCAAAAAATTATTTTTTGCAACGAAAAAAAATTTCGTCACTAAAAATGAACTTCTAGCAACAAAAATAAAAATTTCGTTGCAAAAGATATAACTTTTTGCAACGCAATTTTTTTCGTCGCAAATACCTAATTTTCGGGGACGAAATTTAAATTTCGTTGCAAAAACTTACTTTTTTGCGACGAAAAATATTTCATCGCTAAAATTTCGTCGCAAAAAATCAAATTTCTTGTAGTGAACCGGCGACTGGAGCACCACTGTCAAAATCTTTATACAACAACAGTTTTTAACTTCAGGCGATGCTTTTTGATCATTGCCTATGGCCACTCTTATTACAATAGCTCAAAGCAAGCGCTAGAAGTGAACTCTAAACTTCCCAAGCATAGCATTTGCTTTGCAGGTGATACGATCAAACAAAAGATAAATACCTAAAAGATACACTTCATCGATTTGATGAATATAAACTCCAACAACTTAATATTAAGATAAACTTTATCAACTAAATAAAGGTAAAAGATCAAGCAAATTTGATATCCGTCATCTTAATTTTTGTCAGCTTGATAATGGGTTATAACATCCGGAAGCATCGGTCATGATGTTTTAAGAAAATTACAATATACAGGACGTTCCATGCAAAACAAAAAAAACCCTCAAGTATGTGAGTTTATTTATTAATCATAAATCTACGTAAGGCGTAGCCGATTTGGTTGTGCAACAATTGTAAAGGGAAGGATTGAAACTTGTCAACAACTTGCCAGTGATGGTAAAACAAGAATTTAATTCAGTTAAATTTCTTCCAATCGAAAAAAAAGGTCCCATAATTGGTCCCATAATCGAAAAAATAAGAATTTACTTTTCTAGTGCATCATTAGGACAAATAACCTTCTGCACGTGACCTGCATCAGCCTTAGCTCGTTGCGTTGGTCCTATCATTCTCCTCCCCATTCCCTCTCGTTCGTGTAACAACCCAGTTACTTGGGCCTATAGCTCAGACGGCCCAACAAAAAAAAAAAAAAAAAATTACAGAGGAGAAAGAAGACTCCTAATCGGAGTCTTCTTCCTTCCGTTTCCGACAAATCGGACTCGAGGAGTCCGGCTAGGTAGGAAATCTCCTCTATAAAGACCCCCCATCCTCCCTTAGAATTTACAATAAAAATTTCGAAGAAAATCAAGGATTGGAGGATTTTCCAAGAAATACCGTGGGGATTGATCGGAAGAGAGGGGGTCGCGGAACTATTTTGGACTCGGAACAAGGTATTCTTCTTTCCCTTTTAATCTCCGATCATCGGTGAATTTGAAGCCGGCAGATGCCGGTTCGGGCTCAAACAGGGACACCCTGTTTGTGTTAGTTTTTCTTTTTTTCTTTCCTGCCGCTGGCAACAGGATGGTGCACTGCCACCGACATGGTAGCATCGCCGTCGTCAGGACGCTGCCGGAAAGGTGGCCGGAGGTGGCTCATCTGGTCGGGTTAAAGGGAGACGCTCGAAAAGGGGCTCGGGTTCCCTGTTTTCGAGTGTGAGGAAGAGGAGAAGAAATTTCTTCTCTCTTCTCTAAATAAAAATATATATAAAATATATATATATATATACATAAAATATAATTATATAATATATATACATACATATATATATAAAAAAAAATAAATAATAAAATTAATAAATAATAAATAATAAATATATATATATATATAATAATATAATATATATATAAATATATATATATAATAAAATAAAAAAAGGGAACATGGGTAAGAGTCAGATAAACCTCAATATATATAGAAAATTTATTTGGTTAAATTAATTTATTTTTGTTTGATAGGAGAACAGTCCAACGACAGGGGACAACGAGTAGGGCTTGATTTTCTGACTTTAAGCTGTGAATTTGAATTCTCATTTATCGAGTAAGAATCATTATACATGATCATCATCACATGTATATATTATTTTACTGTTAGTTTGCAACGTTGGATTTGAGATCAATGAATTTATCATATGTAAAATTTAATATTTACTTATGTGGTTGCGAGCATGAATATGTTTTCATCAACGTATTTGATGGCATGATTATATAGTTATGATATGTTTATTTTTGAGTATACTACAAAAATTTGAATTGATTAATGGTATACATCATAAGATAAAATATAAAAAAAAGAGAATATGATTGGACTGACCTTGTCATGTGGAATAGCCAGCCAGGAGCTTATGCCTGGGACAGCCTCCACAGGTTTATGTGTGAAGAACTTGATCCGAGAAAGATCATTAATGATTTGATCCGAGAAAGATCATGGCCACTTTGATCCGAGAAAGATCATAAATAGTTCGATCCGAGGAAATCACAGAAATCGATCCGAATAAAAGATCGTCGCATGATCCTGATTAGTCCAAAGCCAAAAAGGAATAAAAATTGTCAATCCGAAGATGTGAAAGATGAAACATATAATATGAAATTCAACAATGAATGAAGATTTCACCTGATATGTATGATGATACATATGCATATTTGTGACAATATTCTAGTTATTATATATATATGAGTTTTCTCAATTGTATTGGTTTTAGAATATTAATTTTTCTACTGGCTTGATGTACATGTGCAGTGATTCTTACTGAGCTGGAGAAGCTCATATTTTCTTCTTATTTTTTTTTTCAGACTCACAGGATGCTTAGTTGGATGGTTCGGGCGAGAGCAAATGAGAACTGAAGCTTTTAGTAATTTAGTTAGCTTAAATTCTCTGATACCAATGAACATTTGAATAATTGTATTGAACAAAGTTTACATTCATTTGAAGTTGTGACTGGTTGATTGATTTGGTATTAATTGGTTACTTAAAATTTTAAGTGTTAAATTTAGGCCTTACATGATCCTCAGGGCATTGCTCTAGGGTTGTGTGCCGTGTCTCGTGCCCAACTCAGGTGCTGGGTTTGGGACGTGACTGAGTGGTATCAGAGCCTAGGTTAGGAATCTGAGGTTTATTTCAGAGAGAGAGTATATGGGTAGACTTTTAGATGAAATTGACTAATATGAAATATTATTCTTAAATTCTTGACTAAAGTGAAACTGTGTAGGTTGACATGGCAAGAGGGACTGAGCGTGGGCGAAATCAGAGACCTACTTTTTGCGGATGCTCTAATGCTTGGGAGCCAGCTATACAACAAGAAAATGCTCCACCCTCATCGGATGATGATGCACCACAACAAGAACATCCTACTGATCCTGCAGAGTCACTCCTGAGAAAAAACTCCAGGAGAACCTGAAATTCAACTTGGGGAATAAATTACTGCAGCTCAGTTAATGCAAGTACTGGTTCAACAACAAGTGGCTGCGAGGAAGATATGAGGAGGATATTGGAGGTGCAACAGGGACAACAACAACAATCATACAACAAATATTTTAGGAGCGACAGTCCAGCAGCAACAAGGAGCTGAAAATCAGTATGAACGTCAAATCAATTTATTAGACTTCAAAAAATATGCACCACCGGCATTCTCAGGACCTCAGATCCTATGGAAGCTGAAAGCTGGCTAAAAGCAATAGAGAAAGTTTTTCATGCTTTGAGATGTCCTGCTGAAGATAAGGTCACTTTGCCACTTTATGTTACAAGGTGAGGCAGCCGATTGGTGGGAGATGAAATTGGAAAGTTGGGCCAAATGATGTACTTTTCATGGAAGAATTTAGAAAGGTCTTCTATGAGAAGTATTTTTCCCAGAGTATCCGACTCCAGAAATTTTGAGAGTTCGATCGACTGGTACAGGGCCACATGACAGTTGCTCAATATGCAGTCAAATTTGAAGAATTGTCAAGATATGCCCCTGCATTGATAGCTGAGAAAAATGTTCGAGCCAGAAAATTTGAGAATGGATTAAGGGATAGAATCCAACAGTAGTGACTATTTTGAGCTGCCACTTATAAGAAGTTGTAAACAAATGCTTAATAATAGAAAAAGGACTCAATGATGCTCAAGAGCAAGAGAGAAAAGTATGAAGAAAAGGGGTCGAGCAATTGATTCTCAAGGTCAAAGTAGCAGAGCCTTCAAACCAAAGACCCCAAAACCAAGCCAGACTGCCACTGAAGGTAAAGTACAATCTCAAGGGAGCCTTATATGTTATAGGTGTGGAGGACCTCATTTTAGACGAGATTGTACGTGGCCCGAGGGATAATGTTACAAATGTGGACAAGATGGCAAAAGCATTGTATGCCGCAGTGGAGGAGGAATCACAGAGACAGCAGATGCCTCAAAATTTCAGAATACCCCCGCAATCGGGCACCCCAAGATGTACAAGACAAGATGCGGGACAACAAAAATCAAAGACCCAAGGCGAGTCTATGCGCTTACACAACAGGATGCTAATGCTTCTAACTCAGTGGTGACAGGTACTGAACCTATCTCCTAATTCTTTTATATATGTCATGAAAATATTAATATGGATATTAGCCCTGAATGATAAATGAATATTGACAGGTATGATCAAAATGCATCCAACAATGTCTATGCTCTATTTGATCCTGGAGCTACCCACTCTTTTATAGCAACTAGTTTTATTAAGAAGACAAGAGATGTCTCCTACACCTCTAGAAAATAATCTCTGGTCTGCACACCAAGTGGAGAGGTGATCTTGGTTAATTCAATTTGCAAAGATTGTGTACTAAGTATTGAGGATAGGAGATGAAAGCAGACTTATTAGTCTTAGAGATGAAGGACTTTGATCTAATCTTGGGGATGGATTGGTTAGCAGCATATCATGCTACAGTTAATTGCTTCAAAAGATAATAATGTTTCAAATTCCCAGATCAGTCAGAGTTTAGTTTTAAGAGTACTAAACCTTCTTTCACCAGAAGTTCATCTCAGCTATTCATGCTCAGAAATTTTCTTAGAAAAGGATGTAAAGGATTTCTAGCCACTGTATTAGAACTCAAGATAATAAGCTCAAGTTACAGGATATCCTATTGTGAAGGAATTTTCTGATATTTTTTCGGATGACCTGCCTGGACTACCTCCTGATCGAGAGATTGAGTTTTCTATTGACTTGATTCCTGGTACGAGTTCAGTTTCTAAAGCCCCTTATCGAATGGCTCCAGCAGAATTGAAGGAATTACAAAAGCAATTACAAGAGTTGTTGGACAAAGGATTCATTAGACCTAGTGTGTCACCTTGGGGAGCTCCGTACTTTTTGTAAAAAGAAAGATGATAGCCTTCGACTTTGCATAGACTATCGAGAATTAAACAAGGTAACAGTGCGAAACAAATATCCTTTACCACGAATCGATGATTTGTTTGATCAGTTGCAAGGGGCTCAGTCTTCTCAAAAATTGATCTTCGTTCTGGCTACCATCAGTTGAAGATACAGCCTGGAGATATATCAAAAACAGCCTTTCGGACTAGATATGGCATTATGAGTTTTTAGTCATGCCATTTGGTTTGACCAATGCACCGACAGCCTTTATGGATCTTATGAATCGAGTGTTTGCATCATACTTGGATCGATTTGTAGTTGTATTTATTGATGATATTTTGATTTACTCGAAAAGCTCACTCGAGCATGAAGAACATTTGAGGATTGTATTACAAACTCTGAGGAAAAAGAAGCTGTATGCAAAGCTACAAAAATGTGAATTTTGGATGAATAGTGTTACTTTCCTCGGGCATGTATCTCCAAGGATGGTATCTCAGTTGACCCAAGAAAGTGGAGGCAGTAGTTGACTGGAGCCGACCTACTAAGTATCAGAGATACGTAGCTTTTTGGGATTAGCTGGCTATTATCGAAGGTTTGTGGAAGGTTTCTCTAGTATTGCCATGCCTCTATCTCATCTAACGCAGAAACAAGTAAGTTTGAATGGACAGACGAATGGAGCAAAGCTTCCAAGAGTTAAAAAGATAATTAGTGACTGCTCCAATCTTAACCATTCCATCCGGACTGAAGGTTTCACTATTTATAGCGATGCTTCTCGTAAAGCCTTGGTTGTGTTTGATGCAAAAGAAGGTGATAGCTTATGCCTCTCGACAATTGAAGTCTATGAGCGAAATTATCCTACTCATGACTTAGAATTAGCAGCTGTGGTGTTTGCCTTAAAAATATGGAGGTATTATTTATATGGAGAGCATTGCGAGATTTTCACAGATCATAAAAGTTTAAAATATATCTTTACTCAGAAGGAGTTAAATTTGAGACAAAGAAGGTGGTTGGAACTATTGAAGGACTATGACTTGACAATAAATTATCATCCCGGGAAGGCGAATGTTGTAGCCGATGCACTAAGTAGAAAATTTTTTGATGAATTGGCTGCTCTATTACTCACAAAAGCCTATATTGCTAGATTTGGAGAAATCAGAATTGAAATACGACTACATGATTCTCAAGTTCAACTTGCAAATCTTGTACTACAGCCTACTTTGATTGAAAAGATTAAAGCAGCTCAAAAGGAGGATTCAGAGTTACAAAAGGTCATAGAGCAGTGAAATCCGGTATACAGAAAAATTTTGGACACATGAGGATGGGTCATTGAGATTTGATAACAGACTATGTGTTTCCAAGATTTCAGGATTAAAGGATGAGATCCTAGAGGAGGCTCACTGTTCGACTTACACTATGCATCCTGGAAGCACAAAAATGTATCAAGATTTGAAAAAAAATTTTTGGTGGTCTGGTATGAAAAGGATATTGCACAATTTGTAGCCCAATGTTTGGTATGTCAACAAGGAAAAGCTGAACATCAAAGACCAGCAGGACCATTGCAGTCTCTTCTTATTCCTCAGTGGAAATGGGAGCATATTACTATGGATTTTGTGACTGGATTACCTAAAACGCTTCGAAATAATAATGCAGTATGGGTAATTGTTGACCGATTGACGAAATCAGCACATTTCTTACCCTTTCGGATTGGTCTTTCCTTAGAAAGATTGGCAGGCTTGTATATAGAGCAGATAGTATGACTGCATGGAGTACCAATTACTATTGTGTCAGATCGAGATAGTAGATTTGCTTCTCAGTTTTGGAAGAGTCTTCATAAAGCTCTTGGGACCAAGTTAAATTTCAGTACAGCTTTTCATCCTCAAACTGACGGACAATCAGAACGAACCATACAGATCCTAGAGGATATGTTAAGGGCTTGTGTATGGACTTGGCGGTGCATGGGATAATCACTTATCATTGGTTGAGTTCGCTTATAATAATAGTTACCAAGCAAGCATTCAGATGCTCCTTTCGAGGCATTATATGGAAGGAAGTGTAGATCGCCCATTTGTTGGGATGAGGTGGGAGAAAGAAAACTGTTGGGACCAGAAATAGTGCAACAGACAGTGGAAAAAATACACATGATCCAGGAACGCTTCGTACAGCTCAGAGCAGGCAAAAGAGTTATGCTGATATAGAAGAAGGGAGCTGGAATTTCAAGTGGCGATCATGTTTTTCTGAGAGTTTCTCCCACTAAAGTGTAATGAGATTTGGAGTTCGTGGTAAGTTGAGTCCAAGTATATTGGCCTTTTAAAATTTTAGACAGGATTGGAGAGGTTGCATATCGTTAGCATTACCACTGACTTTATCTGGCGTACATAATGTGTTTCATGTATCGATGTTGAGAAAGTATATTCCAGATCTAAGTCATGTGGTGAGTTATGAACCTTTGCGACTTCAGAAGGATCTGACTTATGAAGAATATCCATACGGATTGTTGACAAGAAAGATCAGGTGTTACGACATCGAATTATTCTTTATGTGAAGATCCAATGGAGCAATCATAGCGAAAGAGAGGCTACATGGGAACTCGAGACAGAAATGAAGATCAAGTATCCACAACTTTTTGAAAACTCAGGTATGTAAATTTCGAGGATGAAATTTTTTTTAAGGGGGGAAGATTGTAACAGCCCAGTTACTTGGGCCTGTAGCCCAGACGGCCCAACAAAAAAAAAAAAAAATTTACAGAGGAGGAGGAAGACTCCTAACCGGAGTCTTCTTCCTCTCTATTTCTGACGAAATGGACTCGAGGAGTCTGGCTAGGGTAGGAAACCTCCTCTATAAAGATCCCCCGTTCCCCTTAGGATTTTACAACAAAAAAATTCCGAAGAAAATCGAGGGATTTGAGAGATTTTCTTAAGAAATACCGTGGGTAGTTGATCGGAAGAGAGGGGGGTCGTTGGAGCTATCTTTGGATGGCAGAGCAAGGTATTCCTCTTCTCCTTTTTATTCTCCGATCATCGGTGTATTTGGAAGCCGGCGAGGTGCCAGTTCGGGCTCAAACAGGGATACCCTGTTTGTGTGATCTTTTTCCTTTTCTACCGCCGGCAACAGGGATGGTGGCACTGCCACCGACAAGGTAGCATCACCGTCGTCGGGACGCTGTCGGGGAAGGTGGCCGGAGGTGCTCCTCTGGTCGGGTTAAAGGGAGCGTTCGGTCAGGGGGCTCGGGTTCCCTGTTTTCGGGTGTGAGGAAGAGGAGAAGAAATTCTTCTCTCTTCTCTAAAATATATGTATATATATATATAATAAAATATATATATATATACATAAAATATAATTATATATATATATACATACATATATATATAATAAATAAAAAATAATAAAAAAAATTAAATATATATATATATAATATAATTATATATATATATACATACATATATAAAATAAAATATATAAAAAAAGGGGGGACATGGATAAGAGTCAGATAACCTTAATATATATAGAAAATTTATTTGGTTAAATTAATTTATTTTTGTTTGATAGGAGAACAGTCCAACGACCAGGGGACAACGAGTAGGGCTTGATTTTCTGACTTTAAGGCTGTGAATTTGAATTCTCATTTATCGCGGTAAGAATCATTATACATGATCATCATCACATGTATATATTATTTTACTATTAGTTTTGCATCATTTGATTTGAGATTAATGAATTTATCATATGTAAAATATTGATATTTACTTGTGTGGTTGCGAGCATGAATATGTTTTCATCAATGCATTTGATGGCATGATTATATAGTTATTACATATTTATTTTTGAGTACACTACAAAATTTGAATTGATTAATGGTATATGTTCATAAAATAAAATAAAAAAAAAAGAGAGAATATGTTTGGACTGACCTTGTCATGTGGAATAGCCAGTCAGGAGCTTATGCCTGGGACAGCCTCCACAGGTTTATGTGTGGAAGAACTTGATCCGAGAAAGATCATGAATGATTTGATCCGAGAAAGATCATGGCCACTTTGATCCGAGAAAGATCATAAATAGTTCGATCCGAGGAAGATCACAGAAATCGATCCGAATAAAAGATCGTCGCATGATCCTGGTTAGTCCAAAGCCAAAAAGGAATAAAAGGTTATCAAACCGAAGATGTGAAACATGAAACATATAATATAAAATTCAACAATGAATGAAGATTTCACCTGATGATGTATGATGATACATATGCATATTTGTGATAATATTTTAGTTATTATATATATATGAGTTTTCTCAATGTATTGGTTTTAGAACATTAATTTTATCTACTGGCTTGATGTGCATGTGCAGTGATTCTTACTGAGCTGGAGAAGCTCATATTTCCCTTCTTATTTTTTTTCTGACTCACAGGATGCTTAGTTGGATGGTTCGGGCGAGAGCAATTGAGAACTGAAGCTTTTAGTAGTTTAGTTAGCTTAAATTCTCTGATACCAATGAACATTTGAATAATTGTATTGAACAAGTTTACAATTGATTTGAAGTTGTGACTCGGTTGATTGATTTGGTAATTACTTGGTTATTTAAAATTTTTAAAAAATATTAAATTAATAGGCCTTACATGATCCTAAGGTACTGCTCTAGGGTTTGTGTGGCCGTGTCACGTGCCCAACTCAGGTGATGGGTTTGGGGTGTGACATTCCATGCACCATTTCCCTCCTATAAGGTAGTGACCCTCCTTCAACATGGCTGCAAACCAGAATACACAACCAATCTCTCTATCCAAGGATCTAAGATGCGTAAAGCCTTTGTTACTGTCTCCTCCAAAATGGAGGAAACAAAATTTTATTTCGATCAAGCAGCATTAGTTGTTGATCATGGCAGGTAGATCAAAGAAGGTGATGTTCAAAATAAAAGAACAAGCCGTAAGATAATCGAGCACATCTCGATCTACACAGTACACAAATATAATGAAAACAAGATCATTTTGTAGAGAAAAGATAATTAGAACAAATGTGTCCATGGGCAAGACATCCTCAACATTCTTCTATTAATAATCCACGACACAACTAAGTACAAAATTAAAGAAGAAGAAGAAAAATAAAAAGACTCACACAGACTCTCTTTTACAAAAGAAAAGCACTTATTTTTCTCTCAAAAAAGAATCTCACATCACTTATTTTTTTCTCTTTTGAATCCTTCCTTTTGGTTGCTATTTTCACTGCTCTCAAACTACATAACCTTCTCACAAGTCCTCCTTTTAAATAGAGCTCATCACCAGGTGAATCCAAATCCAAACCGTATCAAATCGGACTTCTATTCCCTATAGAATCGAAGAAAGAAGCTCAACCATCGGATCTGCATCGCACGGCCCAGATTAGCGCTTAAAATCATTCGGATCAAGCCTAAATCAATCGAGAAAAATCCTCAGCTGTCCAATCAAGATTGGGAGCGAGATCTACCATTCGATCGCACCTTCGATCCACCGAATATCGTATAGACCGCGAGAAATGTTCGGGAAAACGACGTCGGTCCATCGTGGACCGCGAGAAACACCCTGAAAATGGACGTTCGGTCCATGCGCCCCACTGTGGACTGCGAAAATGTGGTAGACCGCGTACGCCGGCATTGGGTCGCGCTCGCACATGGTTCTGGGCCGGGCCTAGCCTGCTTGCTGGGTCCAGGTCGGGTCTTCTCACATAGGCTTCAATCCTAACAATTCTCCCACCTGAAGACATGTGCCGAACTCATGAGAACATCGTCCCTGGAGGCCTTGCCAACCTTCCACTCCTCACGTAGCTCCAAGATCGAGAAAAGCCTTGCTCCAATTGAACTTCTCTCGAGTCACTGGCTTTGTCAACACATCTGTTGGATTTGTATCTTTATGTATTTTCAGCAATGAGACTAGACTATCATCAACCACATCTCTCACAAAATGATAGCGAATATCAATATGCTTCATTCGAGAGTGAAATGTCAGATTTTTCACCAAGTGCAACGTGCTTTAACTATCACAATTCATCCTCATCATATCTTGCTTCACCTTGAAGTCTTCAAGAAGCTTCTTGAGCTAGATAACTTCTTTACATGCGTATGCCACTGCAATATACTTTGCCTCTGTAGTTGATAATGCCACCATTGACTGAAGCTTAGACTCCCAGCTAATAGCACCGCCGCCCATGGAGAACATATAGCCTGTAGTAGATCTCCTTGTCTCGATCACCTGCAAAATCAGAATCAACATACCCAATGCACTCTAAACCTACTGAACCATAACAGAGTGAATGATCAGTAGTCTCCCTCAGATATCGGAGGATCCACTTTATTGTTGTCTAATGGTCGCTACCTGGATTTGCCATATACTGGCTCATAACTCCCACTGCTTGTGCATACCATAGTAAACATAAGGCTCCTTACTATTGATGAATATGGTACCCAGGCCATGTCAGTTTTTTCTGTTTCCGTATTGGGTGATTGCTCTACTGACAGTTTTAACTGAATAAAAAATGGAGTAGACACCAGCTTTGTATTCTGCATATTGACGTGCCGCAAAATTTTCTCCACATATTCCTTTTGTGAAAGCCAGATCTTTCTATCCTTTCTCTCCTATAGCACCTTCATCTCGAGTATTTAGTTCATAGCTCCTAAGTCCTTCATCTCGAACTCCCCAGCCAACTGAGCTTTTAAATATGATATTCGACTCTTGCTGTTCCCTACGACCACCATATTGTCGACATATAACAGTAAGATATAGAAGCTTCCGTCATCATAATCACAGAAATATGTACAATGATCTACCTCCAGTCGATCAAATCCCAAACTCATAATAAAGGAATCAAATCGTTGGTACCAACACCTTGACTTCTGTTTGGGACCGTACAATGATTTGTTCAACCGACAAACCAATTCCTCCTTGACTTTTTCAACAAAATCTTCAGGTTGTGCCATATAGATCTCCTCTTCCAAGTCATCATGCAAGAAAGCCATCTTTACATCCATCTGCTTGAGCTCCAAATCCATGACTACCGTGATCGCCAAGACAACTCGAATAGTAGTAAGACGAACCACTGGTGAGAAAATCTCATCAAAATCAATTTCTGACTTCTGAGCATAACCCTTCACCACCAAATATGCTTTGAACCTCTTCACATTTCCATCTGTATCTTTCTTCACTTTATAGACCCACCGACATCTGATCAGACTCCTCTCCTCCAGTAGAACTACAAGCTCCCATGTCTTGTTCTTTCGAAGTGACTCCATCTCCTCCTCTATAGTACAATATCACTTTTCAGCATTGGTGGACTACATGCCTCCTTGTATGAAGTTGGTTCGTCCTCCTCCGCTAAAGCAATATAGGCACAAATATGGTTAACAGAAGGAATAAAAGAAGTGACATGTCATCATACCGGACAGGAGGTCTAATGATCCTCCTAGGCCGCTTAGACTCCATTGGTGGCTCTTCTAGTGAGATAGCATCCTCAGAGGATTGCGGAGACTCCGCACCTGGTCCATCATCAACTACCTCATCGATCTCCTGTACTTGCTCTGCTTGCACTTCATCACCTGCATCAAAGAACTTAACAGAAGTAATGGCTTCATCATCTTGCTTTTCCTTGGTGTCTTGAAAAGATTCTTTATTAAAAATAATATCTCGGTTAACAATGATCTTGTGGGTAGTAGGGTCCCACAACCGATACTCCTTTACTCCTTTAGCATAGCCAAGAAAGATGCACCTTTGAGAGTTTCTGTCCAATTTTATCCTCTTTTCTTTTGGAATCCACATATATGCATCACAATCAAAGACATAGAGATGAGAATAATTTACTGGCTTGCCGCTCCAAAATTCTTCTAAAATTTTCAACCCAAGTGATTTTGTCGGTGCTCGATTGATCAAGTAACAAGCCGTACATGCAACCTCTATCCAAAATTTCTTGTCAAGTTTTGCAGTGCTTATCATACTATGAACCTTTTCCATGAGTGTTCTATTAAACTTCTCTGCCACACTATTTTGCTGTGGTATCCTAGGAACCGTAAGCTATCGCCGAATTTCATGCTCACTACAAAACTCATCAAACTCTTTGGAGCAATATTCTCCTCCATTATCAGAATGTAGGTATTTAATTTTCAAATCTTTTTCATTTTCCACTCGGGCCTTAAATTTCTTGAAGGTTTCAAAAACATCAAATTTTTGCTTCAGGATATATATTCAAGCCTATCGAGAATAGTCATCAATGAAAGAAACGAAGTAGGAACATCCATCCAATAATCTATTAGGCGACTCTCAAGTATCTGAGTGAATTAGCTCAAGAAATTCCTTACTCCGCTACTGTGATAAAGAAAAAGAGATCCTTCTTTATTTACCATAGATGCAATTTTCATAAAATTCCAGTGGTGCTGACTTGTACCCCGAAAGAAGCTCTTTATTTGATAATAATTGTAGCCCATGTTTGCTCATATGTCCCAGACATTGATGTCAAACCGTCGGAGATACCATCTTTGAACTTGCTATTGCCGCCTCTCCCACCTGAGTCTCACCCATCAATTTATAAAGACCACCTATTTGTACTCCTTTTATCATCACTAAACACCCTTTGGACACCTTCAATTGATCTTTCTCTCCAATAAATTTTAAGCCTTGCTTACAAAACTTTTCAAGTGACAATAGACTCTTACGCAGTACAGGAATATGCCGTACATTGAAAATCATCCGAACTATACCATCAAACATCTTAATTCGAATATCTCCCACTCCAATCACAGGACAAGTTGTATTGTTACCCAAATAGATATCTCCTCCATCCAATGATTTATATGTATGAAACCACTCCCTAAAAAGAGTCATGTGAAAAGATGCCCTCGAATCCAAAATTCAATAATGTGTAAGCTCAGATCTTTCCAATGCCGTCAATGCATCCCCATCATCTGAAGTAGCTGAATCAGTTTCACTTTCTGCTATATTGTCTTGAAATTTTTCGATTCAGATTTTGTATCAACTCCTTTAGTCCGGTAATCTTTCTTTACATATCCTGTTTTTTTCATAATTTTAGCATTTTACCTTCTTTTTGCCCTTGAATTTAGATCTTGTCTTCCCTCGATCACCACATTCTCTTTCGAAAGGCCTATCCCATGCTACCAATGCCTCCCCCGAAGAGCTTCCTTGGCTAGATTTCTATCTCATCTCTTCTGTAAGCAATGATGCAACAACAGACTCTATATTAAAGATTTTAACATGACTCAAGTTCATAATAAGATTATCCCAAGACTCCAACATCGAATAAAATAGAATGCTAGCTTTTTTTTCATCATCAATTCTGACATCCAAGGCTACAAGCTTGCTCACAATGGAATTGAATACACCCAAGTGCTCTTGAATTGATGCCCCATCCTTCATCTTCAGATTGTATAATTACCGTCTTAAAAAAAATTATTTACCAAAGACTTACCTTCATAGAGGTTCTTCAATTTTTTTCAAACCTCTTTGCAGTAGTCTCGATCTCGATATTGAACAATACTGAATCATCCAACATCAAATAGAGGTTAACCATTGTCAGCTTATCTTTCTCTTCATATTGCGCATCCGTCATCTCTTATAGTTTGCGTTCTTTTTCTTGTAAAGCAATTTCATAACCATCTTTGATTAATACCGCCTGCATCTTCATCTTCCAAAGTACAAAGTTTGATTCATCAAATCTCGGTATCTCATATTTTATTGTCGTCACCTTGCCCGCCATTATTTCAGATTAAACCAACTATAAAAGAATCTCCTGCGCTTTGATACCAAACTGAAAGAACAGGCCATGGGATAATCGAGCACACTTCAATCCACAGCACACAAACACAGCGGAAACAAGATCGTTTTGTAGGAAAAAGATAACTAGAATAAACGTAAATTGTAAAATAGGAGAGATAATCAAACAATAAAATAAGAGAAAAGAAAGCATACCAGATTTACGTGGTTCGGTCTGATTGTTGGCCTACGTTCATGGACAAGACTTCCTCAATATTCTTTTATTAATAATCCACGATACAACCAAATACAAAATTGAAGAAGAAGAAGAAAAATAAAAAGGCTCACACAGACTCTCTTTTACAAAAGAAAAACACTCTTATTTTTCTCTCAAAAAGGAATCTCACATCTCTTATTTTTCCTCTCTTGAATCTTCTCTTTTGGTTGCTGTTTTTACTGCTCTTAAGCTACATAACCTTCTCACAAGTCCTCCCTTTAAATAGAGCTCGTCACCAGATGAATCCAGATCCAAACCGCATCAAAATCGGACTCCTATTCGTTGTAGAATTGAAGAAAGAAACTCAACCATCGGATCTGCATCACATGGCCCAGATCAGCACTTAAAATCATTCGGATCAAGCCCAAATCAACTGGGAAAAACCCTCAGCCGTCCAATCAAGATTGGGAGCGAGAGCTACCGTTCAATCGTACCTCCAGTCCACCGAATATCGCATAGACTGTGAGAAATATCCGAAAAACGGCATCGATCCATCGTGGACCGTGAGAGACACCTTAGAAACGGGTGTTGGATCCACGGGCCCCACAGTGGACCGCAAAAATGCGGTAGACCGCATATGCCGCACGTTGGATTATGCTTGCACTGGGCCGTGTTTGTGCATGGTTTTGGGCCGGGCCTGGCCTGCCTGCTGGGTCCGGGTCGGGTCTTCTCACATGGGCTTCAATCCTAACACAAAACACGCTTGCTTGGGAGGCGAATGTCACTAGATCATGGATTACCTGGAGGCTGGCTATGCCCAATACATTCTTCGTCGCCTGCCCCACCAGAAATATTGTCTATCAATTCATGACTGGAGGCCGTATCAGAGACAACGGATTTACACTCCAGGTTAATCATTGGGATCATTTTAAGGAAGGCGTTCCGCATCAAATGAAGCTCAAGATGAGTGCAAATCTAATTAATCTCCCTTTAGTCTGCATGAACTCACATGCAGTAGCAGCAATCGTGGCTAGTTTTGGGCTCCCTCACAGAGCAAGCCAAAGTTGTCTCAAGTGGGAAGATCTTATGTTATTTGATCTAGACTTCTTCGGTGAAGATGTTGAAGACATCCCTGAGTCAGTAAATGTCACTGTTGGTCCGTTCACCTACAATGTTCAAGTTAGAATTAATTTTATTTCTGAGCAAGTTCCTCCAGGTTCGCCTGCATCTTAGAAGAGTTCTGACAAAGATGACGAGGACTGGGATTACTGGTTTGGATCTGGTGGTAGATCACCCTCACCGGATGGTAGGAAGAGACCGACAAACCAGTCGGAATGCTCACACTCGATGAGGCAAGGCCCTGGGCTGCAAACCAACAGTCCTAAGCTTAGTATGGAACCCCTACAGAGATCCCTACTGCCTAGTTCGACTAATACCCATAGAGACTCTCAGGATAAGGGTTGGGTAGCTGGTCTTATCCGAAAACTTCTTCCTGTGGCCAGACCCTTGGGCTAGGCCAGCTACCACTCTGGTTCTAAACCTGAATGCATGGACTCCTAGGCCGACAGATTCAAATTCAAATCTTACTTTACTGGTAAAAATCTCAACAGATACTCCTACCGATTTGAAGCAAAAAACCCTATCTTCGGCTAACGGTTCTCTACTAGCCCTTGAATCTAAGAGTACCTTTACTGGCAACAAAAATCCTAACTCACTGAAATTAGCTCTGACATGTCCTGTTTATCAGGTTTTTGACAGAGTTCTTAATGCTTGTAAAGGGTCTTACTGTCATGGCCAGGGACTAAATGATCTCACTCAAACCCATCAAAAACTGCCAACTAGTAAGAAGAGTGACGTCCTCTTGATCGCCTCATGCAAGCGTAGTGCTAGACTGCGAACCAAAAAAATCAAATCAATGGGCTTGGTGGAGGACTCCCTAATAGTTGCACATATTCATTTTATCAACTCACTGACAACAACCCAAATCACAAAAATGGGGAAGAAATTTGGGATATTATTTGAGACAGATGACCGTCTTAGCTCAGTGCAAATACTGAAAGCCATGGAGCTCCAGCAGTGGAGTGAAGACTGGTCAAGGTTCAGAAGTAACTGCAAGATGAATGTATCAGTGGTAATCCTAGGAAACCTTTTGAAGCACAAATGAAGGTGGTCATCCCAGCTTTTCTCTTTACCTTCTGCACTACATCCTGTATATACTAGTACTCCATATTAGAGTGGTCTGTTGTTTACGTGCCCCTAGTACTCTCCAAGCCTAATCATTGGTTGGCATGCATTCTAGGTTTGCTACTGAAGCCTGTTTTCTCTCTCTGTTCTCTCTGGGGGGCTAAAACACAGTTGACCTATTTTTGTAAATGATATTAAGCTGGAATACAAGAGGAATAGGTAGATCAAAAAAGAGGCGTGCCATCAGAGAAACTATAAAGAAATCAAAATGTTCGATAGTTTGTCTCCAGGAAACCAAAACGAGACCAAATGAATTAGAGGTTACAAAATCAATATGTGGCACAAGATTGCAAGGTTGGATATCCAATGATGCATTAGGATCTGTTGGGGGACTGCTCTCATGCTGGGATCATGAACAATTTGAAGGCAGGCTACTTAACAAGAATTGCTATTGCTGGACCATAATATTGACAGATAAGAATTTGAACTTCCAATGAATGCTCTCTAATATTTATGGTCCTCATAGCCAGCATGATCGAAGAGTGTTCCTCGATGAACTTAGCTTGTTAAGAGAATCTAATCTTCTACCCTGGGTGTTAATAGGAGACTTCAATGCCACGAGATTTTATTCTTATCGCAAGGGTGCCATTAACACACACAAACCGTCAAATCTCCTCAATACCTTTGTTAACTCACACTCACTGATGGAAATAAGGTTATCTAACAGACAATTCACTTGGTCAAACTTCAGAGAAGAACCTTCATTGGCAACATTAGACTGCTGCTTTGTTTCAGTTGACTGGTTTCACAAATTTCCACTTGCGACCCTCACCCCAGTGACTCGATCAACCTCCGACCACACCCCACTCCTCTTACAGCCAAGTCCTCAAATTAATGGTGCATCATCCTCTTCTCACAAACCTTTTCATTTGGAAAACTTCTGGGTAATGATTGCAGGGTGTGAGGAAAAAATTTGAACATGGTGGGAAAGGCAGGTTAATTTTGGAGATGTAATTATAACGTTGGTCATGAAACGTCGAACACTTCGATCAGAATTCAGAGCCTGGAACCAGGCTGAAGTAGGAAACATCATTCAGAAGAAAAAATAGATACTAGAAAAAATGGACTCCCTTGACTCGCAAGAGGAATCGAGAAGTCTCCATGTATCAGAACGGGAAGAACGCTCCAGTCTGAAAAATGAGCTCGATCTGTTACTTGGACAGGAAGAGGTTTTGTGGAGGCAATGGGCATGTGTGTAGTGGCTCAAGAATGGTGATCGTAACACCAGCTTCTTTCATGCTTGGGCCAGTAACAGGAGATGAAAAAATCACATTATTGATCTCCAGTATCAGGGCAAATCTATTACTGACCAGCAAATGATCCATCATTGCTTCCGTGAACACTTTAACGGAATAATTGGCAATCCATAAGAACCCTGTATTAAAGCAGATTGGAAGATTTTATACCCTAAAAAGGGCTCTTCAACTGCAAGAACTAGAGGCTCCCTTCACTGAAGATGAAGTCAAAAATGCGATCTTTATGCTATCCTCCCCAAAAGTCTCTGGGGCCAGATGGGTTTTCGTTTGCCTTCTACAAACAGTGCTGGAACACCATTAAAACAGACCTGATGGAGGTGATTTACAACTTTTACAACCATTGCATAACCCTAGAGAGAATTAACTTCTTCTTCATTACGCTTATCCCAAAAAAGGATTCTAATTGCACAGTAAAAGACTATCGCCCAATTAGTCTCTTGCATGGTGTGGTGAAGATTATATCAAAAGTTCTTTCGCTTAGGCTTGTACCAAAGCTGGACAGCCTAATTGCACCCACTCAATCAGCATTTGTCCGTGGCAGAACTCTTGCTGATAACTTTGCAGCTACGAGTGAGACTATATCCCAGGCATTCAAATCAAATCACAAGGTATCATTTACAAACTGAACTTCGAAAAAGCTTTCGACAATGTGGCATGGTCTTTTCTCCTTGACCTCTTGAAGGTTAGAGGGTTTGGAAGCAGGTGGTGCAGATAGATTTTGGACATTGTTTCCAGCTCAAAATCCTTGATTTTGGTCAACAGGACTATGGGAAAACCATTCAAGCATAAAAGGGGATTGAGGCAGGGAGATCCTTTATCACCCCAACTTTTCTTACTCATGACTGATGCTTTAGATCAAGTTATTAAAACTACAGCACAACACCACATGATAGAAGGCATTGGCTGTAGGGAACTCACTAGATATCTTCACAACCTCTAATTTGCGGATGATACCATTATTTTTTGTGGAGCAAATCGGAATCACATTACCTCCTTAAAGTTCATCCTCTACTCTTTCAAGTTGTTGTCAGGTTTGTGAATCAACTTCGAAAAATCAACTATGGTGGGTATTGGCATCAAGCAATCATATAGAGATCAGATTGCTAAGATCCTAGGCAGCAAGCCAGCAGACTTCCCACATATCTAGGAATGCCCCTACATTACGGTAAGCCTAAGATGAATAAGTGGAACCCGCTCTTAGAGAATATCTCCAAGAAATTATCTGGTTGGAAAGGCAAACTCCTTTCGATTGCTGGTAGAGCACTGCTTCTCAACACTGTTATCTTGCTCTTTGTGATATTCTGGATGTCAAATTGTTAGGATTTGACGCCTCGAGATTCAGCCCACAGCGAGATTCGTGGTGAAAAACGGAGTCCAACGAGACCAAGATCACCCGAAACGGAGCTCGGATGCAGGAGATACGAGCTTTTGAAGTCAGCACGACATTCGAGGCGGCGGAGGACCGCCGGCGACCGGTGGCGGGCGGCAGCGGCGCGGCCGCAGGCGGCGGCGCGCGGGACGCATGACCCAGGCCCGCGGCCCAGGCGGGCGTGCGGCCCAGCCGGGCGCGCGGCCCAGTCCGCGTGCAGGAGCGGCCTAGGCCCGCGCGCGCGGGCCGGCCCAGGCCCAACGGCCCTGCTGGCCCTTTGCCCCGGTCCATCGTGGACCGGGCGGTCCACGGCTAGGCCTGTGGACCGCGTGGGCGTTTCCCACACATTTTTTGCGGTCCATGGCACTATTCCATGGACCGGAGTGCGATCGGAGGGTCCAGGTGATTTTCGGTGAAGATCCGACAGTTCAGGAGGTTGATTTGGCTTGTTTAGGACTCTTAAACCTAATCTAATTAGGTTTAAACTCTGTTTAACCCTTTAAAAGGGCCATTGTGACGAACAGAGGAAGCGGTGGTTCGGATTTCTCGCCGTACAGAGCCGTACGAATCCGATTGAAGAGAGAGAGAGAGGCGGACGCGCTGAGAGAGGAGCAGGAGGCTCCTGGACAGCGGTCGCCAGGCTCTTCAGGGGTTCAGGGGGGTCTTCAAGAGAGAGAGAGCTTTTGTGAGGGAAACTTCAGACGAGAGAGAATTGGGTGTACAAGGGTTGAGGGTGAGGTCTCCTCTTGTAAAATTTCTTTTTCATAGTGAAGTTTGCATGCCCCGTGGAGGTTAGCCCTTTTGTGACTGATCCACGTATTTTGATTGTTTTTTCTTTTGTTTTGTTTCTTCTTTCTTCCTACTGCATCGCGTGGTACTGAAAGGATCTTGGGAGGTGGTGTCCTGGCCAGACATCCACCCAACAAGTGGTATCAAAGCCAGGTTGGTACAAGAACGTAGATTGCAGTGGTGGTGACAAGACTGAAGATGGAGAAAACAGGAACAATCAAGATGGAGATCAACAAGTTCGATGATAAGAGCAATTTCTCCTTGTGGCAGGCAAGGGTGAAGGACGTGCTGATCCAACAGGGATTGATCGATGCTCTCTTGTGCGATGAGAAGCCGACCACCATGGAGGTGCAGGATTGGAAATGGCTACAGATGCAGGCGGTGAGTACCATCCGCATGTACCTAGCGGATGAGGTGGTGATCCATGTGCTGAGCGAGACTTCCCCGACGGTGCTGTGGCCGAAGCTCGAGGAGTTGTACATGGCGAAGTCTCTCACCAACACTCTTTTCCTCTGGAGGCAGTTTTACCAACTGCGGATGACTGAGGGACAGAGCGTGCAGGAGCATCTCAGCCACTTTCAGAAGATCCTCACCGACCTTCTCAGCGTTGGCGAGAACGTTAAGGAGAAGACTAGGGCGCTGGTTTTGCTGGCGTCGCTTCTTCCTTCGTACGAGTCCTTGGTGACTGCTCTTCTAGTGGGGAAGAGCACTATCAAGATGGACGAGGTCACCGTGGTGATACTTCAGAATGAGATTCTCAGGAGGAAGAATCCAGCTTCGAGCTCAGGTGGCGGTAGCTCAGCTTTGGTGGCTTCTGGAGGAGCAGGAGGTGGTAAACGTAGCGACAGGAGATCACAACGAGGGCGGTCCAAGTCCAGGAGGGACTTGAGCAAAATCAGGTGTTATCGGTGTGAGGAGTTGGGGCATCTAGCCAGAGATTGCCCTCAACTTAAAAATCGGACGGTGGCTGCTGTAGCGACGGCCGACAGCGATTCAGATGGAGATGTCCTAGAGATATCTGATGAGGTATCTATTTCTTCCCAGCAGTGGATATTAGATTCTGCATGCCCCTATCATGTGTGTTGCAAAGAGGAGCAGTTTGACTCCATGGAGAACAGTGAGGGCACTGTATATCTACCGGATGGATCGAGCTGTGCGATCAGAGGCATTGGGACGGTCAGCTGGAGGACACATGACGGTGCAGTGAGGAGATTGGGGGAGGTCCGATATATACCCGATTTCAGACAGAATCTTATCTCACTTAGCAAACTGGATTCGAGAGGCTATAAGACGGTAGCTAGTGGAGGAATCCTGAGGGTGCTACGCGGCAATAGGATTGTGCTGGAGGGAAAGAAGGGGAGCAGAGGACATTATTACCTAGCAGGGAGCCCAGTGCGAGGTGGAGCTTCGGGAGCCAGGTGGAGCTCAGAGCGAGGTGGAGCTCCAGGAGGCAGATCGAGCACGAGACAGGAGACTCGGGAGGATGAGAGGCGACGTCGTAAGGTGAGATTCCTATTGCCGCAGGATGATGCCCCGAGCAGGTCTCAGGTCAGGAGGAGCATAGCATACGATGGAGATGGGATCGAGCAGCCTGGCTCGACTCCAATGTTTGCCCATCCATGATCAGCAGGCGATTGCCCCAAGGCATGGGGGCGAGGAGATCCAGAAGCTCTCGGAGTTTGGAGGAGGCCGAATATCGAGTCGAGATGGAGATTGTTAGGATTTGATGCCTCGAGATTCAGCCCACAGTGAGATTCGCGGTGAAAAATGAAGTCCAACGAGACCAAGATCACCCGAAACGGAGCTCGGATGGAGGAGATACGAGCTTTTGAAGTCAGCACGACATTCGAAGCGGCGGAGGACCGCCGGCAAGTGGCAGCGGCGCGGTCGCAGGCGGTGGCGCGCGGGACGCGCGACCCAGGCCCACGGCCCAGTCCGTGCATAGGCCCGCGTGCAGGTGTGGCCCAGGCCCGCGTGCACGGGCCGGCCCAAGCCCTGCTGGCCCTTTGCCCCGGTCCACCGTGGACTGGCCGGTCCACCGTGGACCGGGCGGTCCACGGCTGGGCCTGTGGACCGCGTGGGCATTTCCCACGCATTTCTCACGGTCTACGGTACTATTCCGTGGACTGGAGCGCGATCGGAGGGTCCAGGTGATTTTCGGTAAAGATCCGATGGTTCAGGAGGTTGATTTGGCTTGTTTAGGACTCTTAAACCTAATCTAATTAGGTTTAAACTTTGTTTAACCCTTTAAAAGGGCCCTTGTGACGAACAGAGCAAGCGGTGGTTCGGGTTTCTCACCGTATAGAGCCGTACGAATCCGATTGAAGAGAGAGAGAGGCGGACGCGCTGAGAGAGAAGGAGCAGGAGGCTCCTAGGCAGCGGTCGCCAGACTCTTCAGGGGTTCATGGGGATCTTCAAGACAGAGAGAGCTTTTGTGAGGAGAATTTCAAGTGAGAGAGAATTGGGTGTATAAGGGTTAAGGGTGAGGTCTCCTCTTGTAAAATTTCTTTTTCATAGTGAAGTTTGCATGTCCCGTGGAGGCGAGCCCTTTTGTGGCTGATCCACGTATTTTGATTGTTTTTTCTTTTGTTTTGTTTCTTCTTTCTTCCTGCTGCATCGCGTGGTACTGAAAGGATCTTGGGAGGTGGTGTCCTGGCCAGACATCCACCCAACACAAATTTTATTCTACCTTCAACTGTAATCAAAAAGATTGATAAGGTTCGCAGGGCATTCCTCTGGAGTGGGGAAGAGCGATGCATGGCAGGGAAAAACTTGTCAAGCTGGTCCATAGTCTGCCACCCAAAACAATTTGGCGGATTGGGTATTGCAAATCTAAAAATTCTGAATCAGATACTTTTGTATAAATGGTGGTGGAGCCTTCTATCTGATGGTTCTAAGCCTTGGAGTGCTGTATTCAAAGCAAAGTATTTTAGAGATCTTCCTCCGTCGACTCTGAAGCAGATAACTCGAAGCAACATATCTGAATTCTGGAAACAAGTACGAATGATCAAGGGACTATTCCAAACTATGGTAAAATTTCGAGTTGGAAATGGTTCACAAATTTTATTCTGAGAAGATACATGGCTGCTTAACCAGCCAATCAAAGATAGATTCCTCTGGTTATATATCTTATCTCTAGAAAAAGAAATCTCAATTGTAGAGGCTTACAGCCAACACTCGAATAATGGAAATTGGATTATTCCTACACTACTAATCGACCATCCAAATCATCAGATGTTAAGTTGCGAATTGGCAATAGTTGAGCTCTCCACCTCTTCCAACACTTTAGAATGGAGATGGTTTTCTCAGAAAAAATTCTCAACAAAGCGGTGTTACCAGTTTCTTCTAGACGGCGAAATACGGCCACTTATTAGCACTATAGTTTGGAAAATTCAAATACAGGAGAAGGTGAAATATTTCTTATTCCTAAGTTATCAAGATAAAATACTTACTAAATCCATCGTCGCCAAACGAGGTTGGCAGGGCATGACAAACTGTCCCTTATGTGATTTAACACTAGAGACAAGTGACCATTTATTTCTTCAATGTGTTTTTTCAAAGAAGATATAGTCGACAATACTGGACAATCTCCGTCTCAAGGTATTTCTACAGTCACAAACAATATTATGGAGTGTCTGGAGATCAGAAGAACTCATGCACTCACTCAACGAAGGTTTAGATATTCTATTGGCAGCTGATTTTTGGTATATTTGGAAGGAACAAAACAAAAAATGTTTTGAATTCCATGCTTGTCTTCCGAGTATAGTGGTTCAGCAAATTAGTAGGCTCTTCATCTTCTGGATAGAAATCTAGAGGACAAAGACATGGCGCAAATTCTTCAAATCAGAAGTTCAATCAAAAACATATTGGAAAAAGCTTCCCCAGCCCGGAATGCTAATCTGAGGATAGTCTATAACTTGAAATCAGATTTGAATGGTATTCCCTTTCTAGGATTTTGTCAGCATGTTTCTTGGGTTGGTAAGAACTTCTACTATACTCTGTAAAAGTTAACCCCTCTGTTCAAGGTATTGGAGGGAACAACTGTAGAAGCTCTTACCTGAACACTTTATATTGACTATTGTAATAACTATTATAATTTCTTCTTATCTTAATACTGTAACAACCCAGATTTAAAAAAAAAATAAATAAATAAAAAACAGAGGAGGAAGACTCCTAGCCGGAGTCTTCTTCCTTCCCGTCTCCGGCAAAATCGGATCGATAGAATCCGATTAGGGGTAGGAAATCACCTCTATAAAATCCTCTTTCCCTCCCTTATGTCTCTACAATTGGTTTTGGAAAGATTTTTTTAGAAATTTGAGGGATTTTTCCAAGAGGATCCGCGGGTTCTTAGATGGGAAAAAGGGGTTCGCCGGAGCTCTTCTCAACCGCCGGAGCAAGGTAAGCCCCTCCCCTTCTTCCTCTCCCTCTTCCCTTTCTCCCCTGGCCCAAAGCCTCGCCGCCGGCCACCGTCTTTGCCGAAAATCAGTAGCGAAAGAATCCCCTGTTTTCTGAATCTTTCTTTGATTTTTGTCGGTCGAACCTTGCCGCCGGCCGTCCATTGCCCACCGCCGCCTCCACCTGTTGTCGGATCTCCGGCCAAGCCGTCGGAGCCCGAGCCACCAAGCGGGGGGGGGGAGGACCTCACGGTCTTCCCCTGTTTCAGCCAAGGGTGGCCGCGGGAAGAAAAGAAGAAAGGAAGAAGAAGGAAAAAGAAAAAGAAAAGAAAAAGGAAAAAGAAAAAGAAAAGAAAAGAAAAAGAGAAAAATAAAAATAAAAATAAAATAAAATAAAATAAAAAGAAGAAGAAGGAGAGAATTTTTCTCTCTCTCCTTTCTCTCTTCTTTTTCTCTCTTTTTTCTCTCTCCTCTCTCTATCTTCTCTCTCTATATTTTCTCTCTCTAGACTTTTCTCTCTCTTTACGGATTTTGTCTCTCTAGGATCTTTTCTTCCTCTCTGATTGCATCATGAACCCTAGAATAAACTTGAAGATGAAAATAAGATGATTTGAGATTGCTCCGAAATTCGTGCGGTAGATCTGATCTCAGTCCGATCCTATTCGAAATTTGTAACACTTGATTCATATTGAGTTACCCTGATAGGACCTCTGATGATCTCGATCATGAGTGCCTCATCGGAAGGATACGAAGATTTCTCTCTCCACTTTCTCTCTCTACTTTCTCTCTCTAAAATTTTCTCTCTTCATGGATTTTCTCTCTCTAAAAGTCTTATGGATCAGTGGAGGATCCAGATACATAGACAAGTCCTAATTTTGGTTAATCCTAAGAGAGATCCTCGATCTGTGTTATTAGGATCGATTATCGATAATTTTCTCCATATATGATCTTTATATTTGATCAGGATTATGAAGAGATGATTGTCTGCAAATGATATCGAGTGGAATATTTTGTTAAAGAATTCATAAATCAAAGAAGAACATTGATTTTTGTGTTTGGATCAGTCACCGGTAAAGGTAAGAATCCCTATACATGATCACTATTATATATATGCTATTTTACTGTTGGTCTTGCATTATTGGTTTTGCGTTGTCGGATTTGAGATCGATGAATTTATTATATCTGAGATACTGTTATTTGATTTTGAGCATGAGTATGTTATGTTAATATATACGTATCAGAGATTGATGGCATGATTATATGGATATGACATATCTGAATTGATCATAATGCAAGACAGAATTGATTGATGAAATCAACACATAATGATTAAATGAAAAGAAAGAGATATATGATATGGACTAGCCTTGTCATGTGGAACAGCCGGCCAGGAGCTTATGCCTGGGACAGCCCGCCAGGAGCTTATGCCTGGGACAGCCCCCACTGGCTTACAGGTGGATCAGCCGGCCAGGAGCTCATGCCTGGGACAGCCCGCCAGGAGCTTATGCCTGGGACAGCCTCTCACGGGCTTTGGTACGTGGGACAGTCGGCCAGGAGCTCATCCTGGGACAGTCTTGAAAGACTTTTTAAAATGGATTCGATCCGGATGATGACTGAGGTATAGACTTGGATAGTCCAGAGCCAGAAAGAAAATGTTAAAAATCATGTGATTATGAAAAGAGAAATGAAAGATAAGGCATGAAACAATTGTTTAACAAAAGTGTTTCACCTGTTAACATATGATGATGCATCTATTTTGACAAGACAGCAAATTTATGAATGTTTGCATTATTCTGGACATTGAACATGAGATTTTATATTTTATTGTTATTCTTTATTTTCAGACTATATTACTATATCAGTGTGATATGGAAATTCTTATTGGGCTGTAAAGCTCACACCCCTTCATCTTTCTTTTCTTTTCAGAGATACAGGATGTTCATGATTGGCTATGGCTTAGATTTATGGGTGAGCAGATGGATAGATAAAGTATTATAGTACCTGATCAGAGAACTGAAGAAATTTAATTTGTACCTATACAAGATTTTATGAATTATTGTTGAAATTAATTGTTATAGATGTTAAGGTTGTAATGATTTATTTTGGCCTTGCATATTCTTTAGGGCTTGCTCTAAGGAGTGTGCGGCCATCACGTATCCGACCCGGGTGTTGGGTTCGGGGCGTGACAGAATGGTATCAGAGCATAGGTTTTGATCATTAGGGATTATGATATAAGTGATTAGAATATTACAGAGTGATATTAGAGCTTAGGTTATGATCATTGGAGATTACGATATAAATGATTAGGATGTGATAGAATAATATCAGAGCTTAGGTTTAAGATCACTAGAGATTATGAAGAGATATTAAAACTTTATGTAAGATCAGTAGGATGTGATAGAGTGGCATCTGAGCTTAGAGGTTAGATTATGTTTATTTGAAGACAATGATACAAGTGATTAGGATATGACAGAACAGTACTAGAGCCCAGATTTAAGGTCACTAGGAATTGTCAGATAAGTGATATCAAAACTTTAAGATTATAATCAATAGAGTATGATAGATAATATCAGAGTTTAAGATTATAATCATTAAGGATGTAATAAAATGATATTATAGTTTAAGTGATGATCATTAGAGAATATGATTTAAGTGGTATTTAAGCTTAAGATTATAATTATTCGAAATTATGACTTTAGTGATATTTAAACTTAGGTTATGATCATGAGGAACATGATAGATATGAAAGAGAAGATTCAATATTTAGATTTTGAATCAATAGATATTAAGATGGAATTTATGCATAAGTGGCATATGTTATCTATAATAAAATTGATGAGTTATATCTTGGATTTCAATTAGTAAGGTTGACCTAAGTATGAAAAGAGTTGACCTTGGAATGAAGTGGGAGGTATTGATAAGTTATGTTGAGTATACTAGATGATTTTATGATTGAAGATCATGATACTTTTCTAATTTTGATGATAATTGTCTGATGCATTATGAATTTTGGATTTATCAAAAGAAAGTTAATTAGGGTATGGTCTAAAAAGAAATTTCATCATATGAGAGAGAAATATTTTTTGAACATTGAACCTATAAGAGGATCATATATAAAACTCAATTTTAAATGAAAAATATACTTGAATTTTATTATGAGAATATGAGATACACATCTTGGTAAAATTTTTGGTTACTCAAAATATCATATTCTGAATATGATTCCTTGATCTTTCAAGTTGTATTGAATTTCAAGTCAAAAGTTTACTTTTCTAAGTGGATCAAAAGTATTTTGATATTGTTGTTAAATTAAAGAAAAAAATTTATTTTGTCAGAGTATGATATACAGGTTATGATAAAATCCTTAATAATTCATATTACTATCTTTGGATTAGATTTTTTTTTTGTGATTATTGAAGATGGTGAAGTGTATTAATTATTCAAGTCAAAGTTTAGATTTTTAAATTAAATTAAGACATCTTGTTAATGTTAAATTTTGAATGACTTATACAAGGGACAAGATTTTGTATGGATTTATTGATTAATATTAAGGATTGTGATAAAGAGAGATCTATAAGAAATAATCAAGTTGATTCTACTTAAGGATGCTGGCTTGAGTTCTTCTAGTTTGTCAAGTTAGAATTAATTCTTTTAAAAAGAAGATTGATTTAGAAATTATCTAAATGATTGTAAGGTAAATCTAAGATTAACTCCAATTAATTCTAGATATGTTGGATTCTTGAAGAGTGATGAAACTTATGCAATGATTTCAAATATAGGAAGTGGATCAAGATTTAATTTTTTTTATATGCTATACCCAAAGGTAGTAAAGATAAAGAAACTTAAATTGTGCCTAAGTCTTATATGAAATATGAAGGTTGGATCTATCCTGGATTGATCTAACATATGAGGATATTTTTATCTTTAATAGACTTATATAATTTGATAAATTAAGATCAGAATGTATAGCAAAAGCGTGGTAGATTAAATTGATTAGAAATATTAATCTTTAAAAATCAAAAGATATTATGATGAAATATATTAGTTGCAAATAAGGAAAGATTTTATTGATAATGAAAGGATACTATAAATTTTGATCTAATCTGATCATAGCCGGATAATTTTTGTCAGTAGGTTGTTTCATTATAGATAATGTCAAGAAATTTTAGATATCTTAAGTTTATTAACAAGCTTGATAGTTTTGTTATTAGTTCAAACTTAGAATGTCCTGACATACATCTCATATTTTTAAAATTTTTTTATATTGTTACTTAAACTGATATAGAAGATTGAGATTTTTCTTAAGATGAGAGTCTATATATAAAATTTGTTAGAAGGTCAAGTGAAGAAAGAAATCGATGATTGTGAAGAGTGTCCGATGTTTGACCTTTATTTATTTTTCTATCAAGGATAGTCTGAGATAATTATGAATTTCGAGTGAAATGTATTAGACAAATAATGGTAGTATATTAATACAAGTCCAAAATGTTACAGTTCTTCAAAAAGTTGAGAAATCAATAAGAAGGGATGAGTTTGAGATTTCAAATAATTTTTGTTATAACAAGATCATGAGAAATAAATAATATATATGATATTATCGTAAGCTTGAGAATGACATGAAGAATGTATACTTTGAAATAGATATCTCAAACGACATAATCTAATTTCGAGGACGAAATTATTTTAAGGAGGGGAGAATGTAACAACCCAGATTTAAAAAAAAATAAATAAATAAAAAACAGAGGAGGAAGACTCCTAGCCGGAGTCTTCTTCCTTCCCATCTCCGACAAAATCGGATCGATAGAGTCCGATTAGGGGTAGGAAATCACCTCTATAAAATCCTCTTTCCCTCCCTTATGTCTCTACAATTGGTTTTGGAAAGATTTTTTTAGAAATTTGAGGGATTTTTCCAAGAGGATCCGCGGGTTCTTAGATGGGAAAAAAGGGTTCGCCGGAGCTCTTCTCAACCGCCGGAGCAAGGTAAGCCCCTCCCCTTCTTCCTCTCCCTCTTCCCTTTCTCCCCTGGCCCAAAGCCTCGCCGCCGGCCACCGTCTTTGCGAAAATCAGTAGCGAAAGAATCCCCTATTTTCTGAATCTTTCTTTGATTTTTGTCGGTCGAACCTTGCCGCCGGCCGTCCATTGCCCACCGCCGCCTCCACCTGTTGTCGGATCTCCGGCCAAGCCGCCGGAGCCCGAGCCACCAAGCGGGGGGGTGGGAGGACCTCACGGTCTTCCCCTGTTTCAGCCAAGGGTGGCCGCGGGAAGAAAAGAAGAAAGGAAGAAGAAGAAGAAAAGAAAAAGAAAAGAAAAAGGAAAAAGAAAAAGAAAAGAAAAAGGAAAAAGAAAAAGAAAAGAAAAGAAAAAGAGAAAAATAAAAATAAAAATAAAATAAAATAAAATAAAAAGAAGAAGAAGGAGAGAATTTTTCTCTCTCTCCTTTCTCTCTCCTTTTTCTCTCTTTTTTCTCTCTCCTCTCTCTATCTGCTCTCTCTATATTTTCTCTCTCTAGACTTATCTCTCTCTTTACGGATTTTATCTCTCTAGGATCTTTTCTTCCTCTCTGATTGCATCATGAACCCTAGAATAAACTTGAAGATGAAAATAAGATGATTTGAGATTGCTCCGAAATTCGTGCGGTAGATCTGATCTCAGTCCGATCCTACTCGAAATTTGTAACACTTGATTCATATTGAGTTACCCTGATAGGACCTCTGATGATCTCGATCATGAGTGCCTCATCGGAAGGATACGAAGATTTCTCTCTCCACTTTCTCTCTCTACTTTCTCTCTCTAGAATTTTCTCTCTTCATGGATTTTCTCTCTCTAGAAGTCTTATGGATCAGTGGAGGATCCAGATACATAGACAAGTCCTAATTTTGGTTAATCCTAAGAGAGATCCTCGATCTGTGTTATTAGGATCGATTATCGGTAATTTTCTCCATATATGATTTTATATTTGATCAGGGTTATGAAGAGATGATTGTCTGCAAATGATATCGAGTGGAATATTTTGTTAAAGAATTCATAAATCAAAGAAGAACATTGATTTTTGTGTTTGGATCAGTCACCGGTAAAGATAAGAATCCCTATACATGATCACTATTATATATATGCTATTTTACTGTTGGTCTTGCATTATTGGTTTTGCGTTGTCGGATTTGAGATCGATGAATTTATTATATCTGAGATACTGTTATTTGATTTTGAGCATGAGTATGTTATGTTAATATATACGTATCAGAGATTGATGGCATGATTATATGGATATGACATATCTGAATTGATCATAATGCAAGACAGAATTGATTGATGAAATCAACACATAATGATTAAATGAAAAGAAAGAGATATATGATATGGACTAGCCTTGTCATGTGGAACAGCCGGCCAGGAGCTTATGCCTGGGACAGCCCGCCAGGAGCTTATGCCTGGGACAGCCCCCACTGGCTTACAGGTGGATCAGCCGGCCAGGAGCTCATGCCTGGGACAGCCCGCCAGGAGCTTATGCCTGGGACAGCCTCTCATGGGCTTTGGTACGTGGGACAGCCGGCCAGGAGCTCATCCTGGGACAGTCTTGAAAGACTTTTTAAAATGGATTCAATCCGGATGATGACTGAGGTATAGACTTGGATAGTCCAGAGCCAGAAAGAAAATGTTAAAAATCATGTGATTATGAAAAGAGAAATGAAAGATAAGGCATGAAATAATTGTTGAACAAAAGTGTTTCACCTGTTAACATATGATGATGCATCTATTTTGACAAGACAACAAATTTATGAATGTTTGCATTATTCTGGACATTGAACATGAGATTTTATATTTTATTGCTATTCTTTATTTTCAGACTATATTACTATATCAGTGTGATATGGGAATTCTTACTGGGCTGTAAAGCTCACACCCCTTCATCTTTCTTTTCTTTTCAGAGATATAGGATGTTCATGATTGGCTATGGCTTAGATTTATGGGTGAGCAGATGGATAGATAAAGTGTTATAGTACCTGATCAGAGAACTGAAGAAATTTAATTTGTACCTATACAAGATTTTATGAATTATTGTTGAAATTATTTTTATAGATGTTAAGGTTGTAATGATTTATTTTGGCCTTGCATATTCTTTAGGGCTTGCTCTAAGGAGTGTGCGGCCATCACGTATCCGACCCGGGTGTTGGGTTCGGGGCGTGACAAATACAATATGCTACGAGTTAGGTCTTCCCTAACTCTTCACATCAAAAAAAAAAAAAAAAGGTTTTCTAGTAAGTGTTAGCATCAAAACTTCTCCTTAGAATATCAGTCAGATTCAGCTTGAGGCTTTTCTATGACTTCTTGGATCGGAGTTATTGCATTTAGGCTACCAATCTGGAAACAATTGGAAAGCCCACATAACTAGATTAAATTTTATTGAGAATTTTGTAAAGGAAAATGATGACTAAATTACCTCCATTTCACTAAGAGAGTAAAATTGATATGGAAAAGGGAGAAAAGCCAGAAAAAAGGAGGGGATAATCCTAACACAAGAACCTTAAAAAGAAAGTCCAGCAAAAATTGGCCCCCAAAGCTTAAGTAGTCAACTAAAATGCCGGGTGACATGCTGGAATGCAATCAGAAGTTCTTGAGTGGGTTTTCTTGGTTACAAAAAGTCTCAAAGTGCTATGACAAATACCAGCTAGTAAGCTACAAGAATTGACCAATTTTAACGAGCTTCACCTACAATTACAAAACACTTCAGCAGTTTACTAAATATTTCACGCAATGCATCATTTAAGATGAAAATGATCGAAAATCAAGTTAATAGTGTATAAGTCAATGGAGATGAATAAGAGATGGAAATAGACATCTGTTTGAATGGTAAAGCTAGCTAGACTCCACGTTGGATATTTCACAGGTATAGGTGAGGATTCCCAAAATTAGTGAATCATGCAATAAAGCACATGCATGCAAAAGAAAAAAGAAATAAAGTATATAAATGTTTTGATGCTCATTAACGTTGTACCGCAGTTCTTCAATAATCATCAAACTTCAACAATCATCCATGACTGCATACTAATGGAGCTTTCAGCTTCATAAATTATTGATTTATAGGAAGAAGGTTCAAATTTAATTAAGCAGCCAAGAGTAGACGAAATGCTTAAGTATGACAAAAAGCCTCATGGTGGTTAGACATTTGACATACACTATACGCATGCTATTTCATAATCTAACAAAACTTTAGCCTTAGTAGTCCATGATAAATTTGGATACACTTCCATCAGATATATGCTTGTTCTCACTGTAGATCTTGTTATTCAAAATTATTTCTATGGCATCATTCAACATCTGATCTCTTGCACTTTTGAGACTATTTATTTTCACATCATTCAAAATTGGAGATGAGGTTGAATGAGTCAAAGTAAATCCAGCTATTTTCATGGTCAATCAAACATGCAAAAATCACATTCCAAAATATCATCTAAGCATTAGCATCCAAAAAAATACATTTCAGTCAGGTAAAACTCTTCTCACAAACCAAACAATTCTCAAGTCAAAGATATGACAATAGTATTCTTCCATGTTACGTCTTGGCTTCCACCAATTCTCCCAAGTTGTTGTAGTTGATGGTGTGTTGCTTACGTTCTTAAATTGACAATTAATTAATTCAGCCGTTGGAGACTAAGATTCCATGTAAGCAGTCCTTCTAGATTGCTAGCAATTTAAAATAGGCCCATTAATTAGATTATCGTATTTGTATATTTTTTGTGTGGCAATCTAAATTGCCTCCTAAAGGTAATCCAGATTATCTTAGAGAGATATGGCTATTCAGATTACCACTTGTTTGATAATGTTACAAAAAAATTTTGAATAAAATTACCCCCAAAAAAATTCACATAAAACCCACCCTCCACCCTCATTCCTTGGTGGCTCTCATCCTCCTCTTCTTCTCTGAACTCTCCCATGCCCTCACCACCCTCGACCGCCTCCCCTCCGCCTGCCCTTATCATCTATGGCCATGGCCCATACTTCTATGCCGGCATCAACCTCTCCTCCCTCACCTTCATCACTGTCGTCCCCTCCCCAACAACTCAACCACCGTCCCCTTCTTCGCCAGACGTATTTTGAAAATTTTGATTTAAATTTAAAAATACAACAAAACTCTTCCTCAATAATTTAAAATTTCACAAAATTTTATGGAGATATTTTAAAATTTAATTTTGTATTACTGGTAATCTGATTGTCATACCAAATATGTCAATTAAGATTTCCAGTAATTTTACTATAACATTATCTGCATATACCAAACATAGTAATCAATACTACTAATAATTTAATGATGATAATCTATCTTGAAGGCAATCTACGTTACCTTCCAAGATTGTCCGGTAATGCATCAAATGCAACCTACGAGTTGTTGTCACTTGCCACAGGCATGGCAATGCTGCGTGCTTCATAGAGTTTTCTTTTCTTTTCTTTTTTTTCTTTTTTTAATGTAAAAGGAGAAAAAGAAGCGGCCATCTGGTTTTTATTAAAAGGAAACTGGAAGAAATAATTACACAAAGCACAGCGTTCAAATGATCCTACCATCCAACAAGAGAAACAGATGTACAGAAGATCGCATTAGAATACAATCAGACATTTCTTTAGGAAACAAGGTCAGCTTCTTTGCTCAAGTATTCAGGAGAAGGCTCTTCAACTGGTTCCATATAGCAGCATGGCCCCCCAGTCTCTTCCTCAAACAGAGATGTTCCCATGCTTCAAATAAATGCAACATCCTTTGCAAAACAGAAAACACTGATGTTCTTCTCCCAAGGAATATCCTGTTTCTTTCATGCCACACTTCCCAATACAAAGCAGCCATTAACTGGTCCCCGGCTCTTGTAGTTGCGGTTGGGAACTTCTTCCGTCTCCAAGAAATCTGTAAGTCATGGAAGTTAGAAGGCCATCCTCTTGTGTTAAGCTAGATCTTGAAAGCATTCAAAAGACTGAGTGAAGGGGCATTGGATGAAGAGATGAGTAGTTGTTTCCTCCCTTCCTCCACAAAGCACGCATCCTATACTTAAATTCCAACCTTTTCTCATGAGGATGGCACCAGTGTGCAGTTTGTTTCCCACAAAAATACCTTTACCTTTTCTAGCATTGCAGCTTTTCAAATGGTTTTATGATAAGGGCAAATAAGACCTCCATTTTTAACGAACTTATAGAAGGCTTAAACCAAGTAAATAACCGAGGAAGAGAGTTTCTAGGTTAGAGTGTCACCAATTCTAGAAGGCCTGATATTGAATAGTGATTCATTGAGAGCTTCTAGTTGATTCACCTGATTGTAGGTCAGTGATCCTCTAAGTGCAATTTCCACAAGAAGGTTCTCCATGACCATTGAGATTTAATAGTGCAGTATTTAGCCACAAGCCCTTGACTAAAGGTCATCAAACAAATAGGAAAAGGAGGTATGTCCAGCCCATGTATCCTCCTAGAAATGGATACTGGAGCTCTTACCAAGTTTAAAAAGAAAGACAATTCCAAAAGACGCCTAACTATTTGATCATCCTTTGTAGGATCAATCATTCATTGTCCAGCTCAGTCTCTTGGTTCCTTCGACCGTTAGGCCTCCTGTAGAAATTGATGAAGATGCAGATTCCTTGTTTTTCAAAGAGATTGCAGGTTTAGTAGATACTATTGGTGATATGTAATATAAATTTATTTCCCACAACAGCCAATCGTGATTCAATCTAACTAACAACTAGAATCTATTATCAAATAAATATTAGACTAAAAATTTACAAAAAATTGGTGAATACAATTTGTCCGGAGGCATGTTGCTCGCTGTCCTAAGACAATTCCTGACCCTCGTGCGAGATCAATCTCGAGAACTCCACCCCAAGATATAATTGGAGTCTTCTCCTTTAGGCACGACCATGAAGAGGATGACAGAGCTTTAACGCAGCAGTTCAAAATGAAGAAAAAGAAATAGATTAAGAAAGAACTTGGAAGAAGAGGATTTAAGAGAGAATAGAAGAGCTTAGGAGAAGAGAAAGCAAGGTTTTCTTGCATCCTTCAACCCCTTCTAAGGGCCCAATTTATAGGCTCAAAAATTAGCCATTTGGGCTAATCCAACATTAAACAAATATTTAATTGGCTAAGAAACAAAAATTAATGGACAAAATATTAATCATGTTTATTAAAGAAAATGGTCATGTTCATTAAAGGAAAAAATAAATAGAAAAAAAAATGTGCACCCTGCCATGCTACAGCCACAAGTGCAGTGCGGCTGCATATAAGCTGAGCCGAGTCGGATTGCACATGCGCGTGTGGTGTGGCCCAAAACTCTAAAATTTTGACAAAGCCCAAAAGAAAGGTTTTCATTATAAACCCATTCCTAAGTTTTTTCCTATCTAAAGTGGGGCTAAACAAATTTTAAGGTTGGGAATTGGTTGGTGAAGGAAATTTTAAGTTTTTTAATTGCCTCCAAAACACCAATAATCTTTCTCAAAATTTAAAATTTTTAAAATAACTAAAATTTAAAATTTTAATAATATGAAGTAATTTTCTGCTAGATATATATACTCTTCAATAAGTGAAGTATCTTTTATGACTAAACTTTACTTAGAGTTAATAGTATCAATATGAAGGAAGCGGAGTAAGCTTGAGTTTTCCAATTCCCTCCAAAATACCAATAATCTCCCTCAAACTTCAAAATTTTCAAACAACTAAAATTTAAAATTTTAATTATTTGAAGTAATTTTCTGCTAAATATATATACTATTCAATAACTGAAGTATCTTTCATAACTTAACTTCACTTAATATTAATAGTATCAATCTGAAAGAAGTGGAGTGAGCTAGGTCTTGAGCTATGTTTCTTTGACTCAAATTTTTACTATTACATACATAATATAGAAGCCCATGTCACAGATTTTGATATTAATGGTCATGTATAGGTATTTTAATTATTTCATGAAAATTTTAGTTATTGCTTATATCTCTAGCTATGGCCGGATATGGATACTTTCACATAAATGAGCCCCTCCAGGAATAAGTATAGTATCACATCTCGAGGAATACCTCTTAGATCTCATTCAGAGATAAACTCTTTCTATCCACTATATAGGAGCACTAGTCACTATAGAGATAGGTTGGAGTCTATGACTCCTATATGAAATAAACCACATATGTTCTCTGACGAACCAATCAACTTGTTATTATCATATTGAACTTCTTTAAGAGATCTTCTAGCACAGAGGATGGATTCCCACTATTTAAAGATCCATTATACACTAAGATCTATCTCCTTCAATGACTCTAGGACCTTAGTTCTATTTAAACCTTTTGTAAGGCAATTAATAAAATTATGATTTATTGCCGCATGATTCAGAGAAACAATTTGAAGTTTTTCTTCTTTTTTTTTATAGACTTTTGTCTTACTTTAATATATTTGTTTATTTTAGTATTCATAAGTTTTTTTTACAAAAATCTATTTCTACTCTTGAATTATGGTAAACAGATATAAGAGGAATAGGAGAAGATACTAAAGTAATTTTTAATAAATTTTTTTTTAGCCATTTAGCTTCAAAATAGATAAAATCAAAAGCAACAACTTCTACTTCCATAGTACTTCTAGCTAAAATAATTTATTCAGAATATTATCAAAAAAAAGCACTACCATCAAACAAAATATAGCCAAAAATTGATTTAATATCTAGTGTGTCAGAAATCTAATTAAAATCACTATATCCCTCAAGTATATTTGGATAACCCACAAAATGTAGGAAATAATCAATAGTACCTTTAAGATATTGGAATACTCTCTCTAAAGCTATCCAATAAACCATACTCAGATTACTATCTACTGAGTTTATAAATGGCATAAGCAATATCAAGTCTAGTTCAATTAGGTAGATTCATTAAAAAATTAGAAATCTATAGGTATTACTATAAAAAGATTAGCCAACAAAAATAGCATCAATAGTTTTAGGTCCCATCTTAATTCTCTTTGGTTCAGAAATTTCAACTTTAATCGAGTACCTCCAAATTTGGAAGTAACTAGGCTTAGCTAAATATCCTTTCCAAAGGTCATAGGGTGTTTTTTCTCTATCCTTAGGTGAAACTCTATTCAGAATATAGTAGGCTGATAAAAGAACCTTCTTCTACAAGTTTTAAAATATACCAGAACTTATAATCATAGCATTGATTATATCCAAAATAATTCGATTCTTTTGGTTAACCACACCATTTGATTGAGGTGAATAGGGAGCAGTGACTTCATGAATTGTCTCAATTTCTTCACAGAATAAGATCAATTTATTTGAAGTATATTCACCTCCTCGATCAAACCTTAGGATTTTAATCATTTTTTCAAGTTGATTTTTAGGTTCTACTTTATAAATCTTAAACTTGTTAAGGACTTCATCCTTAGTCTTTAAAAGATAAATATAGCAAAACTTAAAGAAGTCATCAATAAAAAATACAAAATAAGACTGCCTCCATGGATAGGTTCCCTATTGAAATCACAGACATTACTGTGAATAAATTCAAGAATTTGAATATCTTTAAAAGCTATAAGCTTAAAAGATTTTCTAGGCTGTTTAGATTGAACATAAACTTCACACTTAGAATTATCTTCGATGTTGAATTTTGGAATCAAATTAAGATTAGACATTTTTATTGATTGATCTAAGATCAATATGACCTAATCATCCATGCCATATTTTACAAGATTCAAAATTTAACACAAGATATGTAGAAGAATTAACTGAATTTTCATTAAATTTGGGAGGAGGAATTACATTCAATTTGAAAGCCTTTTTCATTAAATACATCTCCTCTAGGAATTACAACTTTATTGGATTCTAGGATAACCTTAAAACCTAGTTGAACAAGTGAGAACCACTTAACAAGTTTCTTCTTATGGTGGGTATATGCTACATGTTTCAAAGAGTTAATGGCTTTCCTGAAGTAGACTTCAGGTTAATTATTCATCTGCCTGTACTTTGATAGCCATCTCATCATCTATGGTCAAACTTCCTCCATTTGATCCTTGGAATAAGGAAAACCAAGAGCTATTAGTATAAACATGGATGTTGGCTTCGGCATCTAACCACCGTTCTGAATCTAAATAGGTTAAATTGACAAGAGTAAAAAAAATTAACCGACCTAACGAAGATGGTTCTCCTTCGACCATATTAACTTGAGGTCTAGATTGGTATTGGTTCTTCATAACATGCTTCTTCTTGTTGACAATCTTTGCTTTTTTTCTGAATAAATACTGAGGTACGAGATGATTGTCCCGACCACAAACGAAGCAGAATCTCTCACCACCTTATTCCTTAGGTCTTTGGACTTAATTGTTAGGTTTAGGCTTTTGGTTTTGGTGCTGGGCTTATCTTTTCTTTTAAATTTTTTCCTTTGGATTTGAAGTTTGGATTTTGACCTCTAGAGTTTTGACCCTTAGGATTCGGACTTGGATTTTGAAATATAGTGTGATTGACCTTGTGTTTAAGTTGGTTTTCTTGAATTTCTCTAAGTTTGAATGGATCCTTTATCCTAATATATTGAAGAATAGACCTAAGAGTGAGAGAAGACTAAGATCTTCTAAGACAAAAGACAAATTGAGACCAAGAGGGTGGAAGTTTGTCTATCGAGCATGAGACTTGATAAGTTTCATCAAGAATGGATCCTCCTCTATGAATCTCTTGGACTAGATTTTAGAACTGATGAATTTGATTGTTGATAGATATGTTATCCACCATTTTGAGATTGTGAAAATGTGAAATGATGAACCTTATAGCCTCCTCATTATCTCACCCCTCATTACTTGGATATAGATTTCTTCTAAAGCCTGCCAGAGTTCTTTCGAGATTTTATATTTTCTATATGCCTTATATAATTCATCTAGTAGGCAACTAAGTATTTTAAACCAGTAATGATAGTCAATTTTTTCAGAAGATTTAGAAGTCAACCCTGTGTCAGAGGAAGATGCTTCGAAAAGAAGTGATTTTTCTAGAGCAGATATCAAATCAAGAGAGATCAATTAGGCTTCTAGTTGTTCTTGGCACCTAAGAAATTGTTTCTCATTAAAATCGATCAGATTTGAGTCTAGATAAATCTTCTGAACCTATAGGAAGTTATCGAAAGATAAAACTAAGGAATAAGATTTAAAGAGATGATAGCTGTACAAAAAAATTAACTAGGCTTCTAATTATTCTTGCTATCTAAGAAATCCATTCCTATTGAATCAATTAGATTTGAGACTAGATAAATCATTCGAACCCATGAAAACAAATCGAAATAGAAAACTAAGGAATAAGATTAAGAGAGATAAGAGCTGCACAAAGAATGCATTGAATTATTTTAGTGATTCCATAATTTATAGATCTATTTATAAACTTTTTATTCATTTTTGCTATTTTTTTAACACAAAAAGATAAATTTAATTCAAAGGCCAATTTTTATTCTATTGATATAAAATAGAAATTAAGTTTCCCTTTTTTTTTAGGAAAAATAAATTTAAGTGTACAATATGCAGAAAACTTTAAAATAACTACTATAATTACCAGAACTAATTATATAAGAATTAATGAAACATAATATGCAATTCTTATTGAACTATAATGTTATGATTTTATATTTTGTTAGTACTTGAATCACAATCGAAAAAGGTCATTGCCATAGATTGTTGGGGATATGTAATATAAATTTGTTTTTCAAGACAGCCGATCATGATTCAATCAAACTAACAAATGGTATATATTATCAAATAAATATTTAAATCAATTAAAAACTTACAAAAAATCAGCGAATACAATTTGTCTGAAGGTGTGCT
Source organism: Elaeis guineensis (assembly GCF_000442705.2). Classification (NCBI taxonomy): domain Eukaryota; kingdom Viridiplantae; phylum Streptophyta; class Magnoliopsida; order Arecales; family Arecaceae; genus Elaeis; species Elaeis guineensis. Next base: position 106,513,411 of record NC_026003.2, read on the forward strand.
GAAAATGTTCAAAGATGATTCCCAACTCTCATGCGAAATCAGTCTCGAGAACTCCATCCCAAGTTACAACTACATACCTCTCTTGAGGGCATGACCGTAGAGATGATGATAGAGATTCAATCTAGTAGTTAAAAATGAAGAAAAAGAAATAGATGATGATAGAGATTCAATCCAGCAGTTAAAAATGAAAAAAAAAAGAAATAGATCAAAAAAGAACTTGGAAGAAGAGGATTTAGGAGAGGAAGGGAGAGCTTAGGAGAAGAGACTGCAAGATTTTCTTGCATCCTCCAACCCTACCACGGGCCTAATTTATAGGCCCAAGAACTAAATATTTGGGCTAATCCAACATTAAATGAATATTTAATTAGCTAATGGGTAAAAAGCCAACAGGCAAAACATTAATCATGTTTATTAAAGAAAACAGTCATGTTCATTAAGAAAAAAATAAATAGAGAAAAATAAAATCTGGGCCCCATAGCACTGTAATCTCATCCGTGCAAGGGGATCAAGCCTTGCCAATGCATGGTGTAGCCCAAAACTTCAAAATTTTTGACAAAGCCCAAAAGAAAGATATTCATTATAAAATCCCTTCTCAAGTTTTCTCCTGTCCGATGTGAGATTAAACAAATTTAAGATTGCGAATTGGTTGGTGGAGGGAATTTTAAGTTTTCCAATTCCCTCCCAAACACCAACAGATACATCACCTGCCTTACGAGGTGGTGGAGCTTTTTGCTTGATAATACTATGTGCCAGAGGTGCAATAGCTTTATTAACAAATGATGTAATCTTCTGTCCGGTACTTGTTGGCTTCACAGGTGTGATGGTTTTCATGACAGATGATGCAGTCTTCATCTTTATAGATGCATCCTTGTTTTCTGCTTGATGACTTCAGCTGTAACAGAGGTCTTAGCCTTCTTTTGTGAAGCCCTCAGCTTGTACACCTCTTTGTTTTTTCGATCACTTGCATTCAAAAACTTCACCTGGTTTTGTTCCTCAGCTAATCCTTCTGCTTGATCAGCTGATGTATACTCAGTAGAAATGATGCTTTTGTGAAAGGATGATCATTTTGCTTGTATCGGTTGGTGCATGTTTTGAAGATGGAATTTTTTCCTGGAACGGTGACGTTATGATTTCGGGCTCTTCTGATGGTTCTTCTGCCCGACTACTAATCACATTCTCAGCCAATGCAATGCCTTTCATAGTCGGCAATGATTCTTCTGCTAGAATGCTAAACACACCTCCACGTATGTGACAGGTGTATGCTCGGTTGACACAACATCTTTCTGGGTGTTTGATGCATGGCACTGAATTCTCACAGGTTCTTCACATAACCCTTCTGCTGGAAATTCGTGCTCATCAGGCATATTGCTTTGTTGGTTATGTGATGGGCTCACCAATTTGATGGTTATAGGTCTCTTGGATGATTCTTTAGCTAGATTTGCAGGTTTATACTCAAGTGGTGCAACTATTGTCAGGCCAGGAAAGGAAATCTTCAGCTCTATGCTACAGGATTCTCCAGGAGAACCTTCTTCTTGATTGGTAGGTATATATGAAAGCTGAATTACCTTCTCATGTGGCAGATCCTCCGAAGTGATGACTTTATTAGTATGTCCATATAATGCTTGAGATTGTTGTAAGATTATCTATTAATTAATGTAAAATTTGAAATAACAATAAATAATCATATGCAGAAAACTAAGGACATAATGATTTATGTAGTTCGGCTTTTAGCCTACATCCATAGGCAAAGATAAGGAGAGATTTTACTATATCCAAAAAAAAAAAGAATATAAAAAATATGCGACGACTCAAATAACAAAAGATATAATTATAATATATATATATATATATATATATATATATATATATAGTAACTAAATCCTAAAATAAAGAGAAAAGATCAAAATCTCCAAATATGCCAACTAAATTCAAAATGGGTCAAATTTATACCATGAGTCACATCAAATTCAAGCTATACTCAACAAACATCTCCATCTTGGCTTGAATTTCATCAAGTTGTAATACAAAACAGTGAACTCTCCATCTCCTCCAACAATGCCTCTAAAGGTCTAGCTCAGTATCTCAAAACATGAACTAAGTCTAAACAATGCTTAAACTTGAGAGTGGTAAGTGGTTTGGTCATTATATCTGTGGGATTATCGATCATAGAAATCTTCAGTGCAATAATTTCTTGTGATACAGCATCCCAAATGAAGTGATATTTGACATCAATATATTTGGTCCTCTCATAATATATCTGATTTTTGATCTGGTATATGACACTCTAGCTATCATAATAAATAATAGTCATATCCTGCTGTAAGCCAAGATTTCCAACCAAACCTCACAATCAAATAGCCTCCTTTATTGCTTCTACTACTGTCATATACTTTGCCTTTGTAGTAGATAAAATAATAGTAGACTGTAAAGTTGCTTTCCAACTAATGGTACAATCTGATAAAGTAAAGATATAGCCTATTAGAGACCTTCTCCTATCCAAATTACCTATATTATTAGAGTCCATATAACCAATAACACTGTTGCAAATATCTGAACCTCGATCATATGCCAAACCAATATCCATAGTGCCTCTTAAATAGTATAACATCTATTTCATAGCCTACTAATAGATCTTCTCTAGATGTCCCATGCACCTGCTAACGACACTAATAGCTTGTGAGATATCTGGATGTGTGCAAACTATAGCATAAATGATACTCTTAACTGCACTAGCATATAGAATAGGTGATATATATTCCTCCTCCTCATCTGACTTTAGACATAAAGCAATTGAAAGTTTGAAGTATCCTACAAGTAGAGTACTTAATGGCTTGCAATTCTATATACAAAAAATATATTTTTTTTTTGTGACAAGAACAATTTGTCTATGCATTGATTCTTATGAATCTCTATATCCAAAATCTTCTTTGCTACACCCAAATCCTTTATCTCAAATTTACTACTAAGCTAAGCCTTTAATTTCTTAACCTCAGATATATTCTTTGCTGAAATGAGTATGTCATCAACATAGAACAACAAATAAATAAAAGAACCATCTGGAAGCCTCCTATGATAAACACAACTATCATAGTCACTTCGAGAGTAATTATATCTAAACATGAATACATCAAATCACTTATATCACTGTCTCGAAGATTGTTTCAAACCATATAATGACTTTTTCAATAAGCAAAGATGATCTTCCTTATCCTGAACAAAAAATCCCTTTGGTTGTTGTATGTAATTCTGTTCTGCAAGCTCAATATGCAAGAAAACTGTCTTAACATCATGCTGCTTAAGCTCTAAGTCAAATAATGCAATAATGGCAAGCAACACATGAATAGAGCTATGTTTCACAATAAAAGAAAAAAATTTATTAAAGTCTATATATTCTCTCTGACTGTAGTCCTTTACAATCAAACATTCTTTGAACCATGCTACTTCAACTTCTATGATTCATTCTTCCTTCTTAAAGATCCATTTGCATCCAACAATCTTTTGATCCTGTGGTGGTTTCACGAGCTCTCTTGTTTGATTCTTATGAAGAGACTCAATCTCCTCACTCATAGCAATAGAATACTATGTAAACTCACTGCTAGTAATAGCCTTATGATAACCGACAGGATCATGAACCTCAATAGACTTTGCCACAGATAATATAAAAGAGACCAAATCTGCATATACATATCTTTGATGAGGTCTAATCTATCTTCTTGATCTACTAGTGGTTATGGTATACTATTGCTTTTGCAGGACATCTCTCTCATAAACAATCTCAAGCTCATCACTCAAAACTAGTTGAACTCAAGTATTATTTTGTGATAGATGAATTGAAGGCCTAACCTCAAGCTCCACCTGCTTATTAATATCATGATCTTTATCTATAGCAATTGACTTTTTTTTCAAATGAAGCATAGCTTTTTCATCAAAGGTAACATCTATACTAATTATGAATTTTTGAAAACCAAGCTCAACACACCACAATCTTTAGTCTTTCATCCCAAACTGATAATGCAAGGAAGACAACCAAATATTATCAAAATAGAATAATCAACAAGTGTACCAAACCATACCTTAATGGGATTCTTGAACTCAATAGCTATCAATGGAGACCTATTCATCAAGTAGTAGACCATGTTAACAGCTTCAGCCCAAAAATCCTAAGATAAACATGATTGAGAAAGCATACATCATGCTCTCTCCAAAAGAGTCCATACATTCTGCAATACCATTATCCTATGGTGTCTTCCTAACTGTGCGATGTCTTACAATAACTTCCACCTCGCAAAACTCATTAAAATGATGCTCACAAAACTCCATGCCATTATCAGTTCTGATCAATCTCTTGATCATTTTGTTGAACTGTTTGTCAACAGGTGCTTTCCACTTTTTAAAAGTGAGAAAGATTTTATTCTTGTGTTTTAGAAATTATACCTAAACTCTCCTCAAAAAATCATCAATAAAAGTCAACAAATACTAAGAACTGTCTTTAGACTGAATAGATGCAGGATCTCAAAGATCGGAATGGATATAATCCAATGTACCGTTTGTCCTATGACAACTGTGCTGAACTTAACACTAGACTGCTTCCCAAAGACACAACGCTTACAAATATCAAGCTTTCTAATTTTCTATACCTGACAACAGATCCTATTTGCTCAAAATAGATATGCGAGACTCACTCATATGACCCAAATGCATATGCCATAAATGAAGACTATACAAATCTAGATCTGATGAAATAACTATGTAGCACCAACAACTACGCTATTTTCAAGCAAGTAGAGGCCTTAAGACAATCTATTTTTAAGCATAATAAAAGCACCTTTTGAAATTTTTAAAACTCCACCTTCATCAAAGCACTTAAAACCATGTGAATCAACAGTACTTAAAGAAATCAGATTCTTTCTCAAATATGGTATGTGCCATATATTAATAAGATTCTAACAATACCATCATGCATCTTGATCCGAATGATTTCTATACTAACAACTTTATAGGATATTATTCTCTATAAGAACAACACCACCATCAATAGGGTAATAAGTAAAAAATCAATCCTGATGAGGATACATATGATAAGTATATGCTGAATCAAGATTCCAAGCATCTTTAAATAAATTAATAGATATTGAGAGGATATCGATACTATTAAAACTATCCTCTGCTATACTGACCGAATCACCTGCATTAGTGACATTATTGGACTTCCTCTTTTTTTTTTTTTGAGTTTAGGATAATCAGATTTTTGGTGCCCTTCCTTCTTATAGTTATTGTATTTGTCTTTCTTTTCTTTAAATTTTGATCTACCTCTGTTACTTCTTGAATTTGAACTCAAATTCTTCTTTTGATCTACCTCTAGCAACAAAACCATCCATCTAATTTTCACCCCAAGTTTTAGACATCCTTTTCTTTAACTCCAACTACATAGTATAATATCAACAAAATACTCAAAAGAGAGAAGTAATGAACACAACAAAATAAGGGCTTAATCCTCATCATCAATTTTCATATCAACATTTTTCAAATCCAAAAAAAATTTATTAAATTCATCAAAGTGATCTTTAAGAGATATACCTTTCTTTATCTGATGAGTGTAGAGCCGCTGCTATATATAAAGCCGATTTGTTAGAGACTTGATCATATAGATATTCTATAGCCTAAGCTACAAATTTGCAATAGATGACTTATCCACAACCTCTCATAGAAAATCATCTGCCAGAGATAATTGAATCGCACTATGCACATGCTCTGCAAGATCATCCTTATCCTCCTCTAACAACGTCATCGATAAAGCATCTCTATCTTTTAGTGCTTTTAATAATCCCTACTGAACCAATAAGACTTGCATCTTCACATGCCAAAGACTGAAATCTTTTTTCCAATAAATTTTTTGATCTCAAATTTTACAACCATCAAGAAAAAATCATGAAGAACCAAAAAAAGAATCAATAGATAATTAAAATCCAAAACAGATCTAACGAACAAATCTATCAGTTTGTTGTAATATTACATATTAATTAGTATGAAATTCAAAATAACAATGAATAATCACATGTAGAAAAAATAGGACACCATAATTTTCATGGTTCGGCATTTGGCTTATGTCCATGAGTAAAGATGGAGAGAGATTTCAATATATCAAAAAAGATGGAGTATAAAAAGTATATGGTAGTACAAATAACAAAGACAGCCCTCACCAATAACAAAAGATGTGATAACAATATATACATAAAGGGTAAAAAGCAAAAATCTCCTGCATTTTATAAATATCTTCTATATCTTCAATTTCAACAATTAATATCAACCTTGTACTTTGCATATTATTGTAATAACCCCTTCCAACCACTAAAATTATGCCAACCACTAAAATTATGCCGACCTTGCTGCCAGTGCCTACTTGGCAATCTTTTTGCCATTAGTTGATTGATGTGGATATTTCTTAAAATAACTTGGACTCTAAAGAGTCCACATGGCAAAATACCAACATGGTGTCAAATTTCTTGCCAAAGCCCAGTAAATGGCAGCTATTTTATCCTCTTTTGATCTCCATCTTGTTCTCTTTATCTCTCTTACTCTCTCCGTCTCTCTTGCTCTCTCTCTATCTCTCTCTCAATTGTGGGAAACAAGTTCTTCAAGTTTAGGAGTTTGGAAAGGGGAAGAATCTGGTATTGGTAGTGGTGGCCCGAAGAAATATAGTTGCCATCTTTCAGCTGTAGTAAAGACATCATGGACCGGTGCAAATCTAGGAAGAAGGTTTTAGACACCCTAATTATGATGTAAAGAGTCTAGTTTATTGGGCTTTGTTTTAATGGATTTGATGTTACAATGGGAAGGATAATGAAGATCACTTTTAAGTTTCTTTACGGTTTGATGGAGGTTGCAACTATTCTTCCAATGGTTAGATCCTAAGTGGAATGGATGTGCATTCAAGATAATCAACAAATTATAGAAAAAAATTAAGAAGTTGGAGGCTGAGAAGCGGCTGGTCCAAATTGAGAAGAAAAGTGTAAAGTATAAGAGATCTCTAAGTGAAAATGAACTTGCTACACTAAAAAGATAATTTATATTAAGAGGAGAAAGATGAAGATGTAATAGATTTATAGTAATATATTGTTTGATCATGATTAGTTTGATTTCTCTGACCTATAGGCCTAATGAATGTATTTGTCAATCCTACTTTGTAAGACAATGTATTTGCCTTGTAAAAGTTATAAATGTCAATGTATCATAATTTTCTAGCTATAACTAGATTAATGTCTACTTACTGTCCCACTTTGTTATCAAAATAGTTTGTAATAAACCAATTAAAATATAATGATAATTTTCTTACAAATCATCTAATACGGCCTGATACATATAAGTTGTACTGATACATATAAGTTGTACTGATACATTAGATTGTTGTGGTATCATTGTATCTTCCAAACTCTCAGAATATTGCAACAAGATCGATCTTTCACTTGTTATCGGACCTTAAAAGTGAACATGTCACAGTGTTTAAGTAGCACATTAAGTGCTAATGTGATACATAACCAATAAAAAATCTAAATAGTCAGAGTTTTAGTTGGCACTGGCACATAAATTGCACATACATTGGTGAAGTCTTCAAACATGTTGCAGTACGTTAGTAGTACATTAATAGCTACTATGATATATAATCAATAGCCAACCTAAACAATCAGAGTTTCAGCTGCCATTGGTTAACTGCAAATACATTAGCAGCACATTAAGTGCTAATATGATACATAACTAACAGATAACCTAAACAGTATGACATTCATAATTCATTGAAAACCAATATATGACATTTATAATTCACTAAAAAAATAATAAACCACATCCACATTGAAATAAGGCATCACATTCACATTGACAATTAATGTATCACATTCACATTGAAACCCAATTTATCACATCTACATTGAAACTAAAATCAATATATCACTAGACAGCATGGTTGACCCCCTAAGTGATTTTGATGATGATCAAATATTGGAGCACACAATTACTAATATTTTCTTTTCAAGTATTATAAAGATCAGAAGAAAGAGGAGCTCTTTGAACAAAGTGAGAAAGAAACCAAGATTGGAGAGCTTTGACTCAAGAAAAATCAGTTTGGATAAGTTGAGCCGAATTTGTCAACAACTGAGCCGACTCTAGCACAGCATGGGTTCAATAATTAGTTTGGCACACAATCAAGCTAGCTCGAGGTAGATCCGAGCCGGCTCTCTAAGGATGATAAAAAGATTATTTTTTGGATTCTAAGAGCAGAGCTAGCTCAAAGACAGATTCGAGCCAGCTCTGTCAGAAAAATAGAAAGTCGATTTCTGATGGATGCTATCGAGCCAGCTCGAAGATCAATCCGAATCAGCTCTGTCAGTTGAATAGAAGGTCTGATTCTTGAAAATTACTGATCGAACCGACTCGAAGTCAATCCGAACCAACTCGAAGGTATCTAACAGTCTCAACGGCTAGTTCCCAAACATAATTTTTTCGGCCTATCAAAGCTTCCAATGACTATATTCAACCTCCAACGGTCAGAAATGATTAGTTTGGAGCTCCAATCATTTCTAACTTGGTGAAAATGCTCAAGATATGAAAAAAATAAGTGGAGCATTTAAAAAATAACTGTTCTATTAAAAGAAAGAGGATTTTCTGAATTTCAAGCATTCAAGAGAGATCACCTACTCCCATCCAAATATTTTTTGATTTTTTGAGAGCATTGAAGAGCATTAACTCCAAGCATTTAAGAAGACAACAACTGAGCTACATCGATAATAAAATCTATTCAACCAAGGAGCTATACTTGTTGTAAACTTTCTATTTTTTTATGTTTGCTGTAATTAGTTTCAATAGGGGCTAAAACTAGAAAAAAAGTTTAATCCATCCCTGTAATTAGATTGTGTGGCATTAGTTAAGACGTGTGAAGGTTATGGTACGTGAACCAAAGAAAAACCAACTAGATTTGTGGATAGTGAGTCTGGTTAAAACTATCCAGCTGTAATCTTGAGGGATTATAGTTAAATTTTTAAGAGTCTTGCTTGGAGACTGGACGTAGGTACTGGGTGTGCACCAAACCACTATAAAAATTTTTTATCTTTATGTGTGTGCTTGCTTGCTTTCTTCATTCTTTTATTCATACATTGCATTCACTGCATAATTATATTAAAGGCAAAATAGTTAATTCAATACGTATTTATTTTAAGTTTTAAAACTCCAATTCACCCCCCTCTCTTGGGTTGTTTGGCTGGACAACAATTGGTATTAGAGCAGATGCTCTAATATTACTTGTTGACCTAATTGTCAAGAGCTAAAGTTCATAACAACCCAACTAGAAGGCTCACTTATCGAGGGGCAATCCACAAATAGGCCACTACTTTTCAATGGATCTAATTATATGTATAATTGAAAAGCACGCATGCACATTTTCATACAAGTATTAGACTATGACATGTGAAATATAATCATTAATGGCCCACACATACCGATAATCATTGTAGATGGCATTCCTTCAGCCAAATTTGAAAAGGATTGGGATAAAATGGATAAGAAAAATGTTCAATTGAATGCCAAGTCAATGAATGTCCTCTACTGTGTCCTTGATGTAAATGAGTTCAATCAAATTTTCTCATGTAATTCTGTAAAAAAAATTGAGATAGGCTCGAGATAATGCATGAAGGGATAAATCAAGTAAAAAAATCTGAGATTAATATATTTATTCACCAATATGAGTTATTTAAGATGGATCTTACTGAGTGTATTACGAGAATATTCACTAGATTTACTGATATTATTGATGAACTTAAGAGCTTAGAAAAAGTCTATACTAATAGCAAATTAGTAAGAAAAATTCTAAGATCTTTATCTAGAATGTAGGAGGCAAAAGTCACAGCTATCCAAGAGATGAAAGATTTGAACAAGCTACCACTTGAGGAGCTTATTGGATCACTGATGATACATGAGTTAGCGATGGGGCAACACTTGAAAGAGGAGAGCCGAAAGAAGAAAACAATAGCCTTGAAGTCCATTGCAGCTGAAGAAGATGAAGGGCAGTCCACCGAAGCTGAAGATGAAGAGGATATGGTCCTGGTGATCAAAAAATTTAAAAAGTTCATGAGAAGGAGAAGACAAGATTTTAGGAAAAAAAATTTATCCAAGGATGAGCCAAGCAGGAAAAAAGAAAAGAAAAAGAAAAAGGAGCCATCCTTGTGCTACGAGTGCAAAAGACCCGATCACTTCAAAATCGACTGTCCAACATTAAAGAAGACCTTCAAAAGGAGCAAGAAGAAGGCAATGATCTTGATATGAAGCGACAGCGACAAGTCGAGTTCAGATGAGGAGACCCAAAATGAAACCAACTTGTGCTTCATGGCACAAGAGGATGAGGTAAATTCAAAACCTTCTTTAGAGTTTACATTCAATGAGCTACAGGACGCCTTCTATGATTTGATGAAAGACTTTAAGAAAATTAGCATGAAAAATAAAAATCTGAAAACTAAGAATGAGATGCTAATCAAAGAGAAGGAAGAAACCCTTGAAAAATATAATAAATTGAAGGAAGAAAATGAGACCTTAAAGAAAGAAGTAGATAGACTAAAACCATTGGTTAAAAAATTTACATATAGCTCTGAAAAATTATAAATGATACTAAATAATCAAAGAGAAGTATACGATAGAGTTGGTCTAGGTTATAAACCAAACAATAAGCAAAAATTTCTTAAAAATTTTTTCACTGCATCACTATTTATTAACAGCACCTCACACATTACTTGCTTGAGCTGTGGTAGAGTAGAACATAAAGCTTATATTTGTAATACAAGAAAGTTTATTGAAAAAATAATTAAAAAAATTTAGGTTCTAAAAAGAATCATGACTGCTTATCCTAAAGGATCCAAAAAAACTTGGGTACCTAAGAAAGTTACTTGATTTTCTTTCAGAAATACCTTACAGTCAATGGATCAAAAAAAAAGATATTTGGATAGCGACTGTTCAAGGCATATGATGGGTAATAAAGAGCAGTTCTTAACCTTTGAAATAAAAAAAGAGGGAGTAGTCACCTTTGGCGACAACAGCAAAAGTAAAATAATTGGCATTAGTAAAATTCAGATTACCTCCACTACCTTCATTGATAATATTTTATTAGTTAATAATTTAAAGTATTTACTTAGCATAAGTCAATTGTGTGATAAAAGATTTGAAGTAATATTTAAGTTATTTCCTTGCATAGTCACTAATCCCTTTGATGATAGCAACAAATTTATGGGACATAGATATAGAAATATCTACTTGATTGATTTCGATGAGATAGCCATGAAGAGTGGCCAATACCTTATTGCTAATGATGCTAAGATCAAAGAAACTAGTTGGCTATGGTATCGTAGATTAAGATATGCTAGTATGCATACTTTATCTAAATTAGCAGCAAATGACTTAGTTAAAGGATTACCTAAGTTAAATTTTGAATATGATAGTATTTATGATGCTTGCCAACTAGAAAAATAAACTAGAAAGAGTTTCAAATTTAAAAATATAGTTTTAACTTCTAGACCACTTGAATTAATTCACATAAATTTATTTGGACCAACTAGGACCACAAGTTTAGATGGTAAGAAATATAGACTTATGATTGTAGATGATTTTTTAAGATTTACATAGATTTTATTTTTAGTCCATAAAGATGAAATCTTTTCTATTTTTTTAAAATTTTATAGAAAAATTTTAAATGAAAAGAATACTACAATAGTTTATATTCGTAGTGATCATGGAACAAAATTTTAAAAATTTTTACAATAAAAATGAAATTGAACATAATTTTTTTGTACCAAAGATCTCACAACAAATTGGTATAGTTGAAAGAAAAAATAGAACCCTAATAGATATGACCTGTACCATATTGTGTGAAGAGAATTTATCCAAATACTTTCGGACTGAAGACACAAACACAACATATTACATCCTAAATAGAGTTTCAATCCGATCTATTTTAAAAAAAATCTCCTATGAGCTTTGGGAAGAAAAAAAAACTCAATATTAATTACTTTCATATTTTTGATTGTAAATGCTTTATTCATAATCATGAAAAAAATAATCTAGCTAAATTTGATGCTAAGTCGGGTGAGGATATCTTTCTTGGATACTCCACAACTAGCAAAGCATATAGGATCTTCAACAAACATACCTTGATTATTGAAGAATTTATTTATGTCATTTTTGATGAAGCTAACAATCCTTCCTCGAGAAAGGTAAACTTGCTGGATGATGATACAGGTACCCTAGAGAATGGATTGAAGGAGCTCAATTTGGAAGAATAATCAACTCAAAGAGATGATGAAGCAACAAACGATAATGAACAAGAGAAGAGTGCTGGACAGGAGGTAACTAAGAAGCATAGTGATTTGCCTAAAAAGTGGAAGTATATACATAACCATCCAAAAGACCTTATTATTGGTGATCCTTCACAAAGGGTAAGCACTAGAGCTTCATTTAGAGATACTTTTGATTATCTTGCTTTTATCTCACAAATTGAACCTAAAAATATAGAAGAGGCCAAAAATAACTCAAATTGGATGATTGCTATGCAAGAGAAACTTAATCAATTTGAAAGAAATAATGTTTGGACCTTAGTTAGTAGACCTATTGACCACCCTATAATTGAAATAAAATAAATTTTTAAAAATAAATTAGATGAACATGATAATGTAATTAAAAACAAATCTAGGCTAGTAATAAAGGGATATAATCAAGAAGAAGAGATTGACTTTGATGAAATATATGCTTCTGTAGCAAGATTAGAAGCCATTAGACTATTACTTGATTTTGCTTGCTACATGAACTTTAAATTATTTCAAATAGATGTAAAGAGTATCTTCTTGAATGGTTATATCTCTGAAGTGTAGAACAACCTCCTGGATTTGAAAATTATGCTTTCCCTAATCATGTCTTTAAACTAAATAAAGCATTATATGAATTAAAACAAGCACCTAGAGCATGGCATGAGAAACTAAGCAGATTCTTATTAGAAAATAAATTCATTAAAGGTAGTGTAGACACAATATTATTTTTGAAAAAAAAAAAATGATGATCTTCTTGTAGTTCAAGTATATGTAGATGACATCATATTCGGAGCTAATAGTGAGGATCTTTGTTAAGAATTTGCTGAGTTAATACAGGAAGAATTTGAGATGAGCATGATGGGGGAGCTGACCTTCTTTCTTGGACTTCAAATCAAACAATCAAAGGAAGGCATCTTCATCAACCAAACCAAGTATATAAAAGAGATGCTCAAGAAGTTTGGTATAAAAAATGCAAAGGAGATCGGCATACCAATAAGTCCCACATGCAAACTTGATAAAGATGAAAATGATAAAAATATAAATGAGAAGCTCTATGAAGGTATGATTGGTTCTCTACTCTATCTAACTGCAAGTAGACCTAACATACATTTTAGTGTTTGTATATGTACAAGACTCCAATCTAATCCTAAAGAATTGCACATGTTAGCTGTTAAAAAAATTTTTAGATATCTTGTTAACACACCAAACTTGAGATTATGATACTTAAAACTATCCTTAATTAATTTAATAGGATATTTGGATGCAGATTATGGAGGATGTAAAATAGATAGAAAGAGCACTAGTGGCATATGCCAATTTCTAAGATTGAACTTAAATTCATGGTATAGCAAGAAGTAGAACTTCATAGCTTTATCAATGACTGAGGCTGAATATATTGCTGCGAGGAGTTACTGTGCTCAAATACTATGGATTAAGCAGCAACTTGAAGACTTTAAAATTAAGTAAAATAAAATACCTATAAGATGTGATAACACGAGTGCCATCAATCTAACTAAAATCCTCATTCAACACTCTAGAACTAAACATATTGAAATTAGACATCATTTTATTAGAGATTATGTTCAAAATAATAATATTATACTTGAATTTATTTTAACTAAAAAATAATTAGTTGATATTTTCACTAAACCTTTAAATGAAGATAGATTTAATGAAATTCGAGGTGAATTAAGAATTTGTGATCTTTTTCAATAAATTTACTTTAGTGTGTTTGTTGCTTTTGTAATACTTGGCTTAATCCTTATTTTTTAGAATTTTATTGAATTAATTTAAAATCTTTTGAATTTTCTAAAATTATGGATCGAGCCGGCTCGACTGTGCAGTCGAGCTGACTCGATTGTCGAGCCATCTTGAATGCATGCTCGAGCTAGCTCGATGTATCAGGACTCAGCTTTTAAAACTTTCAACTTTTTAAAAAATTCTATTCTTTGTTCACCCGAGCTTGCCCTATTTCTTCATTTCTCAGTTCTAAGCCCATTTTCTTCAAAAATCCCATCTTCCCTCTTCGTCTAACCCTCATCCACTAGGATTTTTGAGACATGGCTCCGAAATCTCATGCGGTCGAGATAAAGAAATGACTAGCAGCTAGATCAAGTAAAACTCATTCGTCGAAGAGGCCACGTAGAGATTTTGCTCGATCCACCTCATCCTCATCAACCTTAACTCTAGCTCGAATTTCTATGATGTCTCGAGCTGTTACAACTAGCAGGAAAGTTGATGTTGGACCAACAAGAATTTAGGATTGGATCATGGATCTAACAGCAAGGGTGCAAAATACTATGTTCACTCGAGGTATCAACTTATCCCCACCTTATTCGTGAATTTTTTGAGAATTTAAAGTTGGGCACCAAGTCGATTGAATCAATAGTAAAAGGCATAGAGATCATTTTGGATCAACGTAGTTTGGGGCACCTTCTGGAAATGCCCTATTCTAGTCTCCAAGATATTGAAATACCGAATGACTTTGAGGCAATGGAGAAGCTTATGGGTAGAAAATTTTCGAAAAAATTTGACATCAATAATGCCAACCTTGTACCCGCTGAACTGAAGCTCCTCCATAGCATGGTTGGCAAAATCTTTTTTCCAACAATTGGGAGGTTCAACTGGGTTTTCTCTAGGGATTTGGGCTTTATATCTCATATAGTTGAAGGTACTGCAATCAACCTACTATTCTTCATGATTGAACAAATTAAGACAGCGACAAAAAAACGAAAACTAAGGCCTGTCTGCCATATGGGATGGTGTTCACCTTGATTTTTAGAGAGGCTGATATAGATTTGGATGGAGAGGACTATCATTCACTTAAGCATGCTAACTATTATACTATCCAAACTCTCTATCGCATGAAATTTAAGAAAATGGAAAATAAGTGGGTCAAACAAGTTGAGGGAGTTCAACCTGAAGCAGAAGGAGAACAGCCCGAGGATTCAGAGTATTCTGAGTGGTCTTCCCCCTATGATTCTGCTTGAGCACCATCCCCTGCACCCGCTGTTGGCCCTTCCTCACCTGCTCCAGTTGTTGCTCCACAGTCTCCTCCTCCTGCTCCGACCCCTGTATCAGTGACTAATGAGCAACATCCAGCTTCCCCTTGTACACCTCGCATGCACCACATACTTTTTGTAGAGGAATTTTTTGATCAGATTTTGAATAGGATGGGGAGAATGTTTGATAATTTCAAGACTCAGATTTTACAGAGCCATGAGATATCTCAGGAGCACACTCAGTCCCAGATACAGCAGTTTCGTGGAGATTTGTTCAAAATCACACTGAGACTTGAGAGCTTGGAGCGAGTTGTAGACCACAAACCTATCGCAGACCAAAAGACTAACTCTTCAGCTCTTCAACAGTACATATCACAAAGTCTTGATGAGCAGAGGACATCCACTGAGGGATCTTTTGATTCATTGAGCCAGTAGATCATCAATTTATCCCAAAGCTTGAAAATTTTTTAGAAGAGGCAGCTTGGGACAATTGAGGTGGTTGATCAGTTGAAGGAAGAGGCTGCTAAAATTCTCGACAAGTTGAGGAGATCATGATTTCTCGATAGGCTAGTACAGAGATTTTTGTCACTGCACTTCATCAAATTCAGGAGCATTTGGGTCAGATTTGATTTTGAATTTTTTTATCCTCCACCCAGTCCAGATCCTTCACTAGCTAGCCTCGCCCTTTCATTCCTCGACCTCCTTTTAGTGCCACTGTCAGACCTGGCACTAGCTTTCCTCCCTTTTGCTCCGGATCTTTTGCTAGCATCCAGAGCAAAACATCAGCTCCTTCCTCTTCATCATCCTATCCCCCTAATCTAGTTATAGAAGAACTGTCAGATGGAGACTAGAGTCATTACCATAGAATATCCTATATCTAGCTTCATCTTTTGGTTATCTCTTTTTTGTAATAGATGTTGTATTGTTTGAATAGCCTCATTTTGTAAGCAATACAAATCTATACTGAAGCTAATGATTAATGCATATTTTTTTTTCTTTATTTTCTCTATCTACTTGTGTCTTATTCTGAATGTTTCATGTAAATGTTCTTTATGACTATCTACTTTTAAGTTAAATACTCTAGACCAGCAACACACCATGTAAAAAAATTTTAATCAGAATTACATCAAATTAAATAGACAAGTCTAGCATAAAAATTAAACTGAAGAGGTAAATCTACCAACGACCTCATTCTATTTCTCCTCATGTGATTTTGATGATCACAAAAAGGAGGAGAGTTAGCAAAGAAATAGACAATGCATTGGAACTTAAGACTATATAAAAATAAAAACTTAAGCCAATGTAAAAATAGTTTTTTTTGTTACTTCAGCATAATCTAAGGGGGAGCACAATGAGCATGATTGGAACTTAAAGTTGAACTTGCAAACAATTTTTCAAGCACAATGTAAGGGGGAGCATTATTGATAATCTAAAATATTTGAAAACTTAAAGCATTTGAATGTCTTGTAATTACTTGTACATATTGTATATCTTGATCATAGTAATTATTCTTTAATGAATGCTTAATATTTTGTCATCATCAAAAAAGAAAAGATTGTTGACCTCCTAAGTGATTTTGATGATGACTAAATATTGGAGCACACAATTACTAATATTTTCTTTTGAAGTGTTGTAAAGATTAGAAGAAAGAGAGCTCTTTGAATAAAGTGAGGAAAAAATCAAGTTCAGAGAGCTTTGGCTCAAAAAAAATCAGTTTGGACAAATCGAGCTGACTCTTCAGCAACCGAGCCGACTCTGGCATGGCACGGGTTCAACAATTAGGCTTGGCACAAGCTGGCTCGAGGTAGATCCGAGCCAGCTCTCTCAAGATGATAGAAAGTTTATTTTTTGAATTCTGAGAGCCGAGCCAGTCCGAGGACAGATCTGAGCCAACTCTGTTAGAAAAATAGAAAGTTGATTTCTGATAGATGCTGTGGAGCCAGCTCGAAGATTAATCCAAGCCAGTTCTGTCAGTCAAATAGAAGGTCTGATTCTTGAAAATTGCTAATCGAGCTGACTCGAAGTCAATTCGAGCCAACTCGAAGGTGTCTGATAGCCTCAATGGCTATCCCAAATGCAATTTTTTCGGCTTGTCAAAGCTCTCAACGGCTATATTTCACCTTCAATGATCAGAAATGGCTAGTTTTGAGCTCCAATCACTTCAAATTTGATGAAAATACTCAAGATATAAAAAGAAGCAAGAGGAGCATTTAAAAAATAATTGTTCCATTGAAAGAAAAGATTTTCTGAATTTCAAGCATTCAAGAGAGGTCATCTACTTCCATCCAAATATTTTTTGATTCTTTCAGAGCATTGAAGAGCCATTGAAGAGCATTAACTCTAAGCATTCAAGAGGACAACAACTAAGCTACATCGACAATAAAATCTACTTAACCAAGAAGCTATACTTATTGTAAACTTTCTATTTTTTTCTATCTGCTGTAATTAGTTTCAGTAGGGGCTGAAACAAGGGAAAAAATTTAATCCACCCCTATAATTAGATTGTGTGGCTTTAGTTAAGGCTTGTAAAGGTTATGGTTAGTGAACCAAAGAAAAAATTAACTGAATTTATGGATAGTGAGCTTGGTTAAAACTATCCAGCTGTAATCTTGAGGGATCATAGTTAAATTCTCAAGAGTCTTGTTTGGTGACTGGATGTAGGTGCTGGGTGTGCACCAAACTACTATAAATTTTTTTTTATCTTTGTGTGTGTGCTTGCTTTCTTTATTCTTTTATTCATATATTATAATCACTGTATAATTATATTAAAAGCAAAATAGTTAATTCAACATGTACTTGTTTTAAATTTTAAAACCCCAATTCCCCCCCCCCCACTCTTGGGTTGTTTGACTAGGCAACAATTCATATATTTCACTTTAATTACAATCAACACAACATTCAAAAGTACAACCAAAATAATCTCTAAGCAATTACTATCTTCTTTTAGAATCATGTACACTGCTGCCTTGAGTTGATATGATCCCTTAATCAGCTGCAGTGCCATCCTTACTATGACCACCTCTTTTAGTACTATATTTAAATCTCCTTTCTCTTTCAGATTCTTACAAAGTAATAAAAAATTTGTTAGTGATTATAAAGTAATTAACGTTAAGTATACACAATTTTTAAGTCTCACTCGATAGACTATGCTCAACCCACTGCTATTTTCAACATATGTGCGACTAGCATCATGGTACTTCCACCTACAATGTGCCACATTATAGTTTTGCATAAATAATATATAAATAAAGTATGTGCAGTATATAAACAACCTAATTATTATTACAAATGAAGAGTTCCTATAAATGGACTTACATCTACATCCCTATCTTTCCTCTTCTTATTCTTTCTAATTTTCATGTCAAATTTTCTTGACTTCTTACAGGTCTTATAATTATATATAGTTTGAGCATCTCATGAATGGTACCTAACTCTCATCCTATCCTATTTTCTAGACTCATCAAGATCTTTCTTTCTACTCTTCTTAGGTCTTCCTGGTTGCTCCTTCACTATAGGAGGATCAAGAGATTCAAAGTTAGTTTTCATCTACTATTCCTCATTAGGAACAGGATAAATCACAGACTCATCAGCCTTTATGTAAGCCTCCTTCCTATAGTAATGGCTGATATATACATCTCAGGGTATTGTTTTAAGACATATATGGTAGCTATTGCATGTTTATAAGAAACTCCCATGAGTTTTCATTTGTTACACCCACAAGACCATTTGTTTAGGTCAACACAAAATATTTTATTGGAATAACTCACTTGATATACCAAATTTCTAGCATATATAGGGAAATAAAAATTAGATGCTGCTTTCTCCTCTTCAAACATCCTTTGTGCATTTGGTGTTATTTCTCATTGAATGCTCTTACTCCCATCTTGCTTAACCTAAAATCTTTGCATAAGTGTAGTTTTAATGTACTCTGCCATTGTGAGTATTGTCTTATCCCTTGCCTCCAATATATAGCAATTAAAAGACTCACAAAAATTGTTCACTATCAGATTTATCTTGCTCTTTGTGTCGAATGTATGTCTTGCCCATATCTCCTTCTTTATGCCAGCCACATTTTCATAAGTTGTTTTGGATTTAATTTTTAGCTTCTTCATAGCTATGTTAAATTCAAATTATGTATATGTAGGTACTACCATCCATAAATCATCTTTCAAACCTTTATTTTTTGTCCTCTATCTCTGAAGTTGGTATACATTTGCTGCATGCAGATTTTCTACTCTACTGTTGGTACTATACTATTAAAAGTCTTTATCAAATCCTGCAACATAACAAAAAAAATTAGAAGTCATTCATGTAATAAACAATAAATACTAAAGTCTAGTACATGCCTGCTATCTATCTAATTTGAAAACCTATGTATGCTGCTCCATTGGGTCAAGATAGTCCAACAAGCAATCTAGAAAGAACTCTCATGAGCTTCTTGTTTCACCTTCAACAATTGCATATATTAGAGGGAAGAAATTATTATTTCCATCCTTTCCTACTGCACTTAAAATTTGTCCACCAAATTCATTCTTTATGAAGCATCTATCTAAACTTATGAAGGGCCTACAACCTCCTAGGAATCTCTGCTTTTGTGCTTCTAGGCATATGAAAATATTCTTTAAATTCTAGGATGCAATGACCTCTTAGGCCTCTCAACAGCTACCTTTATCCAACTATTTGGATTATACTTTTTCAATATCTTATCATAGTCCCAAACTCTAATGTATTGTTCTATATTATCTGCATGTACATGTTTCATAGCTTGCTTCTTTGCTTTATAGATCATATGTCTACTCACATCTACATAATACTTTCTCCTAACTTGTCCTTGAAAGTTTTGATTTTTCAATCAAAATTAGACCTCAAGTTCTTCATATATTTTTAACTCAATCATTTTGTTGTGACCTATTTATTCATGAAACTTCTTCCATAATTATGAACTTGATGAAAAATCTTAATTTGGAAAGATAGATCTCCAGTAATATTAAAAGTATGAAGCCTCTACTCACATCTCTTCTTGCACTCAACAGTTACTCCAATCTTCTCATTTTTTATGAATGCTATACCTTACCATCCTCGATAGTAAAAATTTTTAATACTTCTCTAAACTGATACACATCTTTAAATAACAACTCTACATATAACTGAGAATCATCTATGGTTCTTAGATCAAATTCAATATATATGGGTCACCTAGGGGTATCATCATTTGAAGGTGGTAGACTGTACAGCTGTTGGGGCTTCTTCAGTATTTTTATCTACATCATTCCTGGGTTCTTTACCTTTATCTTCATTGATTTCATTGTCTGACCTAATGTTAGGACCAATTGAAGGTAGTTTAGCTATATGCTTGGCCCCTACATCAAATAGGTCCTCATTCTCATTTGATTCTTCAGTGAAGTGTATCTCATAGTCATCCACCCCCCTCACTATCTTCTTCAATGTCCTTATCACTCCATCAATCTTTTTCAAGTACCTTATCAGTTAGTTCTTCATCTCCCTTCTCACTTTCTTCTTTTTTATTATCACTTTCTTCTTTTTCATTGTCAGCATCATTATTACTTAAATCTTCTATCCCAGGTAGGTCCCTATCAGTTGCACTGAGATTTTGAGTTATAGCTGATTGCTCTACTTGACTTTGACCCATAGATTGAGTAGATTGTACATAGATATCAATCCATTTCTTATCTTCATGATAAGCTAATATATCCATACAATCCTTATCAACCCTAATAGGCCTAATGCCCATTTGAATTGGCCTGTGTGGCAATAAGAAAAAGAGCTGAATCCCCTACATAACTAAAATTTTCTATAATACCCTCAATTTCAAAATAAGAAATATAGTCTCTATCAAAATTATAGTAAAATCCTAACTTTCCATCAATATACCTCTTACGAAGCCTCTCAACAAACTTTCCATGAAGCACTTGAGAAGAGACTATATAAAGATCTGACATATCTACATTGAAGATAAAAAAGACACATAAACATATGACATGAAGAATAATAGCACACAGGATACAATACAATGCAGGTTAAAAAATTATCTATTATGTCGAAATATAGGACCATAATGCTATAACAATAAACAAAAATAATGGGATAAACAATGGGGTGAAAGCACTAACTGAATATTATAATATGCCACTATGCCTACATTGTCCATAGTGAGCATCTTACCCACTAACTTGAACATCTACAATTTATGTATTGCAAAATCATATGCAATAACAATCAACAACATGCAAAAGAATCAAAAACAAAATGTGCAGATTCATACAAGGATGCAGACCAAAAAAAACCTAATTTATAAATCCTAATTTTGATAAAATTATAAAAAAAATAAAGCAAAATCGGTGGAATAGGATTAAGATTCAAAAAATAAACATCAAAAAGGAAATATAACTCGAACAAATCATCAAATTTATTATAGGATGATTTGTTGGAATAGAAAAATCAGAAAATGAAGGATACCTCAACCAAATCATATGTTTCTTGAACCAAATTGAAGTTGAGATTGGAGTACTCTCTCTTCTCAATCATTTGAAGCAACTCGCGATACAAAATACAAGCAATGCAATGGATACTTTGGGAGGAATTTGAGGAAAAGGAACTTATAGTGACAAACTGAAGTTGGGAGGGAAAGAAAGGTACTTTGAATAATAGGGATGAGTATGTGTAGGTCATGTGTGGGTATTTCTCCACCTAAGTCTATCCATGTCAGCTTCCATTGGCTCTTAACTTCACATGTCGGATCACTACCCTCCTTAACTTTCCACATAGGCAACAATGGCAAAATCAGGCCCAATTTCGGTGGTCGGAAGGAGATATTGCAACAATCAACAAAGTATAGGGTTAACATTGCTGAAATTGAAGATACAGAGAGATATTTGTAAATTGGGATAAAATACAGGGGGTTTTTACTCTTTACCTTTTTATTTATTATGAGTCCGAAACTTGCTTCCAATGAGTTTGATGGGTAGCAAAGTCTTGTTTCTTAGAACAATTTTGGAGCTACACTTTTTGCATAATTGCTAACATGCTCCTAAACTAATTGATCCTAGATTTTCCTCATTGCCATCTTGGCTCTTTTCATCTTCCATGCAGTGATTCTCCAATCTACCTTTGACACCCAAGCACTCTAATTTTGGTACAGATGGCCTTGGGTGAAAAGGCGGTGAAGCAAGACATGGTTAACTGATTGAGATAAGGCTTCGCAAAGAGCTTACCTTTGATCAATTTGCCAAGCTTAATCCATCCTCGGTGTATAAGCTGTTTTTTTGAGAGCAAGCTATGTAAAACTTTGACCTCTCCCTTGCTGCTGACTTCTAAAGGGCCTCATGGAGTAAGGGCACAATAAACCCTAAGAATACCCTCCTCCAGATTTGATGCCCTTCCCACCATAAGTAAAGCGAGATGAATCTCCTGGCTGCATGATACAAGAAAATAGGCTGATCAGGATTCTACACCCTTTCTACCATGCTTTAGGGGTTTAGATTGTGCATGTGACTATCAGCATAGGAGAAAAAAAAAAAAGGATTGTCTCAGCCTCTATATGGGTAATTGCCTAATTGAAATATTTTATTTGTAGTGTTTTGCTTGCACCATCAAGATGTGTATTCTCCTCCTTATCTATTCCTAGATATTTTGGATAACTGTCACATGGAATCTATTATTCTAAGACTAAATACATCAAAGTTCCAATTAAAGATCATGAGATTGATTAAATAGTTTATACATGAAACATGTCCAATGTTCGAGATGACAGGGACATTTTGGTTAGAAAATTCAAGGTAGGTGGGCAAAATATTATCTAGTTTTACCTTTTGTTTCCAAAGATAAGGAGACCTCTATCCACAAATATGGATGCAAATGAGCCGAGCCACGCCGAGCACTAAATGGCTCAAGCGCAGCTGGTTACATGAAATTAAACTTGCTTGAGATTTGTTATCAAGCTGAGTAGATGTCTTTTTTGTATATATTAATCCTGAAGTGTTTAGGCCTGACTACTTGGATCGATTGTTTTTAAGATGAACTTTGATCTTGGCTAGTTTTTTAATTGACTGAGCTTAGTTTAGCTTTATTGCCTTACTTATGAACATCTTGGTTCATTTGCAGTTCCATGCACAGCTAGGAAAATGTACATGTTAACCTCCCAGTGGACTAAAGATATGGTATGAAATGACTCTTGAAATACTTCTGTGGGGTCCAGAAAAGGATGGTACAAAAAATGATCTAGACTCTTCTTTTGTGAATATGGCCTAACAAACATGTTACTCTGATAACATGAATATAATGTGATGGATCACCTGCAACACTGCCACTTATTCGTAGCATTGCAATAAAGCTAACGTGCCTCATATGGCTGCTCTTAACCTCACCTGATTACAAGACTGCCTTTCTCAGTAACATTGTTTTAGAAAGGAAATTAGTAAATAAAGCACATAAGAGTTCAGATGGGCCAACCTCTATGCCACCCACAAGGGACTCACAATGACGAAAATTTTAATTTTGAGAAGAATATAACAGCTAATAATTTAGTTACATATAAGTTATATTTGAGATTAAAAAAATTAAAAAAAAAAAGAAGTCGATTTTATGTATCCAGAGTTGTTAAGGATATTTTATCAACACCTCCAATTTTTAACTCCCATCACTTTGTTTTCTATTTTCCTGCCTACTTTTATGGAATTATAAGTAGCTTGTGCTTGTGCCGCTTAGTATCTAGTTAGAAATTTATACTCTGAGATGCTTAGCATAGGGCTCTCCATTTTCATCATAACAGGAAACTAAAATCTTTCTGTGTGCCAAAACTCAGCAGTATATATGATTAGATTCTTATTAGTGGGATTAACATGAGAGAGGGAGATGCAAATCATTTAATTAATTTCCAATAGGATTAAGGGAAAATGGGTTCTTTCACATATAATATTATTTACATTTGCATCATAAAAACATGTAATATTATTTATGCTTGCATCATATAAAAGCTGCATTAAGGAGGATAGGGAAAGCATGGCATCCCAAGTACCAAGTTTCAAGAGATGATAATATGTGAGTGCTCAAAGTGGATTGCTTGCATCCTCATCCACAACATAACACTACATATTTAACCCTCCACTCTCTCTCTCTCTCTCTTTTCATGTGAGCTACTAGATATTCTCCTTAATTGAAAGCAAGCACTTGATCTTGCATTGTTAGAGCACCACAGCGTATGCCCTCTCGATCATCATGTATGTCATCAAGATTCCACAGGCTCCCCCACATCTCTTCTTCGCTCGAACCATCGCTTATAGAGCCACTACGACCACCACCCCCACCACCAAAACAACCATCCCCTTGAAGCATATAGTTTAGGGGGCACATGTAGTTCATCTCCTGCATGTCCTGTGCAAGGGTTGCTTCCTCTACTTGGGTCATGATCCCTCTCATATCCTCTTGCTGCTGCTCCTCTTGGTGTTGCTCCTCTTCACTCTTCTGTTGCTCTTCTTGCTGTTTCAGAAACCGAGCTCTCGCCTTCTCGATATTCTTCAAGGGCTTGCTCTTCTTGAAATGAGTCCTCCAGTAGTTCTTGATCTCATTGTCGGTCCTCCCGGGAAGGCTCCGAGCAATGGTGGACCACCTACAATTGTGATACCATGGATGTTAGTCCACGAAAGATTCGATGAAGATTTTGTGAAGAAAACAATAAAAAGAAAGAATAATTTCTAATGAAGAAATCGAGCGTTACCTGTTTCCCCACAAAGCATGCAGCTCAAGAATGATATTCTCCTCATGAGGAGTAATTTTCCCTCTTTTGAGATCAGGCCTCAGGTAGTTCACCCACCTTAGCCTACAACTCTTGCCATTTCGTCGAAGTCCTAAAATACAAAACCAAGAAGAATAGAGTTGGATTAAAGCTATAATGATCAGGAAGGTATAACAATGCAACAACCTATGAGTATAGTCACAGAATGAGCCCATAACTGTCTCCACCAGGTGAAAGTAATTAATATGTTGGTTTGGTTTGCATGGGTATAGGGGGTTTGTGATTACCTGTTAACTTGGAGACACAGTTCCATCTTCCTTCACCATGTTGGTTCACATGCTCAATGAGGATCTCATCTTCTTGGGCAGTCCATGGACCTTTCCTCCAACCATTTTCTAAAGTGCCCCAACCAAATTGCCCCTCCATATATGGTTCCAACCAAATTACTGCCTAAAGAGCTACTCTCTACTCATAGGCTGTCTCCCGGTCAGTGTGACAATGGTTTGGGAGTGTGCTTTCTTATTTATATCCTACTTGAGAATCATCCATGTTATCTCCCTATCGAAAGCCATCTCCCTCACACTAATTGGTAATTAGGAAAGAATTTACTTCAAGGACCACCACCCTTTCACCATATCTTTATGGTGCTCAAACTCTATTTTCTTTGAACCTTGCTGCTTGTTCACAATATGTACTCCAGATTACTACTACCACTACCAAGATTTAGTAATTCCTATAAGTGATCTGTTGGTCCCCACCCCAAACCACAACCACAACAACAACAACCAGAAAATAATAATAATAGTAATATATCAATGTTAAAATTGTGAAAAGTATACTTTAAAATCTAGATGAAAGGGCTGTAATTGCTGGTCTTGAGTACAAAGTTTGATGTTTTAACCTCATCATTGCAAAGGAGGTATAGTTAAATATTTATTGGTTTAGTGCTAATTATCTTTTTATCTTAGGGCTAGGACGGTTGTTAGGTAGTGGGCTCAACACACGCGAGTCATTCTTCATATCTATCTACACTTGTTGGCGTTAGTCATCTTACATGGGTTGGCACTTCAGGTCAACAGTTTACCATCACAACGTGTTGGCTAAGTTGACCAAGAGTCAAACCAAGAGACTGATCAAACCATCTCTCATCAGAGTATTATGCCCCACACGGACCCTAACTTTTGATGCACCAGGATGCCATATTACGGTCATGCCATTTTATCAAAAATTAGGTATCAAAGTTTTGTAGTGCTCCCTATTGTCTTATATACCATAAGCCTGACTAAGAAAATTTCCATGCTAAGTTAGAGGTTTTGAATTCATCTTGTTAGTGGAAGCCAGTGATGCTTCTAACGTAACATCGTTGCAAAGTTAACAAGTCATTATTTTCCTATGGTTAACTGAACTTTTTGTTCCAAAACCAAAAGATAGTGTTTAGCTAGAATCTTAGGAAGATATAATTAACATAACCAATTCTGTGATCTTGGTTTTCAAAAAAAAAAAAGGAAAAAATGAAAAAATTGAATCCTTGCCCTTGGACCTAAAAGCAAGACCTAGGGTAGGCTTCCATCAAATTAGGGACCACAAAGAGGCCTAGTCAAAGTCGGTTTCGATATAGATGCCACTCATTGGTTCTTCTCACAAAAGAATAATATGAGCCATTTCTTCTTGAATATAACCCTCTGATAGAAATTAGAAATGCAAAAATTGGTAAGTAAGGATATAACTTGTCTTAATAAATGTGATAACATATGACCACTAAAAATCAATCAAAAAATAGAAGCATTATAGAAATATTGGGCACTAAATAAGATGTTATAGCTGGAATTTGAATAGTATCCCATATGAATCTAAACCTAGGTTTACTAAAAGAAGCTAATTGCGGGTCTGCATACATTACATGTCCTTGAAGGTGCCTCTTATTATGTTAGCTTTTGTTCGAGTATAGGTCCAATGGAAAGTATTTTGGTGCATCCTCTCAAGTACCTTACGGTGAGTTGTCATGGACCATCTAGTCCAATCAATTTCCCTTATTAATGTCAAATATCAACATTTCTTTCCTGGTTAAATTGTTGATTACCCTACTCGTGGCATATTGAAGCATCTAGACACATCATAGTAGGCACCTAATACCACATACAATGCATTCTTAATCAAAAAATTTGAGAGTCCTACATGAAGCATATCGAAGCACCTCGATGCTTCATAGTTTGAAATATAAGCATGGCCCATTCCAAGAATCAAATCAACAAGGCCTGCCATCCCTAATGACATAGTGTTAGATCCTCAGTTCATTTTAAATATATAGGTATGGACCACTTACCCTACATCAACATACCTTTGATACCTCTTGTAGAGGCGTGCCTTCAAGGGGCAACCACCTAGTCAGCAAAGAATAGGAAGATGTATGTGTCGGATACTGTGAGAACTAGTGGGTGGTTGTTGTTCCCTTGATAGAGCCCACATGACCCATGGCCTCTCTCCACATGGTACACCTAAGAAGCCTTTTAACATGCTTTCGGCTTTAATAATCTTCCTTTATTGGATTGAATGTGGGTAAGCATGAAATCAAATATCTATTATTATATGCTTTTAAGTGTGGGGCGACGACCTTGACGCATCACCATGGCGACACCTGGTCACCATGATGTATCGATTAGAGCATAAAATTATAGCAAATGTTCACTACCAAAAAGTTTCAGATTATTATCGGAACGATTAAGTGAATGCAACATTCCATTGTCATGACCCTTACTAGTTCTCGGTGACTCACTAAAGCCTAATATCCAATTATTCATGTGGGTCAAGAGTGTGGCATTTGATGCCTTAATTTGAAGGAAATACAATTTCACTTGTCATTTTTAATGTAATTTTAAATCTATCATCAAGGGATTCAAGTTCACTTCCAGGCTCTTAAACCCAGTTAAGATGGGTTGCATGTGTTGTTTATGTGGTTTGCTTAAAGAACAATTTAACTTCAGAATAATTAAGAGCAATATCAACCATAGTTCAGTATGATAGGACATACTAAACAAATACCAAAGAGGAAATAAGCTTTTGAGTGGACCTTTTTTGTTTTTTTTTGAATCAAAATATTCTCAAGGATTAATTCGGACAGCAAATGTGGAATTGCTTGCAGGAAAAAACAACTTGTTACCAGGGTTATAGACTCTTGCAAAGAATCAATTCATTTTATCTAAGGAACTGTCAGTCTGAGTCATTTGCCAATTGATTGCAAAGCACAAAATTGAGATAATCGTTGGATAAATATGGACTTTTATCTGGGGCGTTATTCATGTGTCATTGCTTTTCGCATGCCAATATTCCTTGATGTCTAGTTGCTTCGGCATGGGACCAGAGCGTAGTGGAGATATCTAATTAATAAAATATTGATATGCAATTGTAATTTAATGCCATCCACTTGATGATGTTTACATGGGGCCAAGAGGGATAACAAAGATCGCCATCACAACAATGGTATATATGAGACTTTTTTGTTTTATTTAACTATTATTCGTTCACCTATAGACTACTTCCATCATTTATGAATCCATCTTAGATATGGCAGAATATTTGTTTCTAAAAATATTTGAAAAAGTATATATGCATAGATGCATACATAAAGACATAGATAGATAGATCCACACTATTATAGCCAAGGATTTATGGCTCGGCACATGAGATATTGTTTGCTCTATCTATAGTTTTTATGATTCTGCCCCTCCGGAATCCGATCTAAAAGTTCTTTATATGGGATTGATGATCCCTTTCTATATAAGCCAGAGTCCTTCTTGACTCACAATCAATATGAAACTAATGATGCCCTCCCTCTCCCTACTTGGCATGCTACTACTGCGGCCAAGGGCTCATGGTTCAGCACGTGAGATACTATCCACTCTAGTCCATGAGTTTCACAACTTTGTCACTCTGGATTTTCATTCAAAAAGCATCTCATGTGGAATAGATGGTCCCTTTCTATATAAGTTAAAGCCTCCTTGACTTGTAATTAATGTGAGACTAATGATACCCTTCCTCCAATATCACAACATAGCCCCCAGTTAAAAGAAAGTCTATATACGGATGGAAGAGGCCCACAGTCATAGGGATGGCCCCCTACATGGTGCGCCACTATTGTGATCAATGGTTCATGACTTGACATATGAGGTATTGTCCGCTCTGACCCATAGGCCTCATGATTTTATTCTTTTAAATTTCGATTCAAAAGACGCCTCACAAGGAATGGGTGGTCCTTTCCTATATAAACCAGAGTCCCTCCTAACTCACAATCAATATGGAACTAATGATGCTTTCCCTTCTATACCATAATATACTGTTGTGGTGAAAGGCTTATGGCTCGACACGTGAGGATTATCCTCTCTAGTTCATGGGCTTCATGATTTTGCCCCTCTAGATTCCAATATAAAAGGCACCTCATGTGGGATGCATGGATGGTCCTTTCCTATATAAGCCAAAGTCTTCTTTAACTTAAAACCAGCATGGGACTAATGATGCTCTCCGTCCACCATAACATAGTCCCTTAGTCAAGACGGAGTTTGTGTACAGATGGGAGGGGCTCCACAGTCACATGGGTGATCCACTTCTCAGTGCACTACATATATGTATGTATGTGTGTGTGTGTGTATGCATACATACATACTTACTTAATAGAACACCATCCTACTAGAAGTAGCTTTTGATCTTCATTTACAAGATAGGGAAAAGGCTGAAGATGTTCCACCGTGATGTTTCTTGACCTTGAACCCTCCAAATCAAATTCTATGATCAATGCTCTAGAAGACTGAAATAAGGGGTTAAAACCATCAAAGATGAAGAAGCAGATATGGATGCACCGAATGTTGTGTTGGCATAAAATCAAAGATGTAATCCAAATCTTCTATTGTCAATCGAAAGAGTTATCTAATAAAATATTGACATGCAATTATAATTTAATGTTATCCACATTGATGAAATTTTACATGGTGCCTAGGCGGACAACAAAGATCACTCTCACAATAGTGTATATGAATTTTTTTTGTTTTATTTAACTATTTTTGGTTCACTGACAGTCTAGTTTCATCATTTATGAATCTATCTTCATGGTAGATTAGAATTATTATTTCTAGAAATATTTAAAAATATACATACCCACGTACACTTACATGAATATGTATGTATAATATATATGTATATATGCGTGTACATAGCATGTATATATGTTTGTATATGTATATGTATGTATTATGAACTTGATAATCGGAGAATAATTTTTATGCTACTAAAAAAATAATGAATAGTTAATAGAACATCATGCCTCTAGTAGTAGCTTTTGATCTTCATTTACAAAATAGAGAAAAAGGCTGAAGCTGTTTAACCCTATTCTTTCTTGATCTTGGACCCTCCAAATCAAATTCTATGTTCAAAATTATTAGAGACTGAAATAAAAAGGTTAAAACCATCAAGGATGAAGAAGCAGTCATGGATGCAATAAAAGTTATGTTAGAATAAAATCAAAAGTCCAATCCAAATCTTCTAAGTCACAAGAGCTCTAAACGATCTCCAAACCCTTCCAAAACAGATTAATAGGACAAAATTCACAAGTATAAATGAGCTTTTTTACAAGGTATGTGAACGGTAGATCAAGTTTCAATCCAATATATATTAGCCTAACATATGATATCACCACAATAAATACAAGATGAATTTCAACATCAAATTATTTTCAAATCATCCTATTGTGGTGTAGAAAGGAAGGCATCATTAGTTCCATATTAGTCATAAGTTAAGAAGGACTTTGATTTATATAGAAAATGACCATCCTTCACACGTGAAGTATCTTTTGAAGGGCAAAAATCTGAGGCTCATAGGCCAGAGCAAACAATACTTTACGTGCGGAGCTATAAGCCCTTGGCTGCAATAATGGTGTATCAGATAGGCAGCAACGGTGGTATGCTATACATTAGTCTATGATAAAAATAAAGAGGAGGATACCTTTCGTCCATATACAACTCTCCCCTAACTAGGAGGCTATGTTGTGGTGTATAAGAGAGGGCAATAATTAGTCCCATATTGGTTGTGAGTTAAAGAAGACTCTGACTTATATAGGAAGAGATCATCCTTCTCATGTGAGGCAGTCTATGGTAAGAAAAAGGAGGAGGACACCTTTCGTCCATATATAAAACTTTTTCTTAACTAGGGGGCTATATTGTGGTGTATAAGAGAGGACATAATTAATCTTATATTTGTTGTGAGTTAAAGAAGACTCTGACTTACATAGGAAGAAATTATCTCTCTAATATGAGACACTTTTTGAAAGATAAAACTATGAGGCCTATGGACCAGAATAGATAATACTTCATGTGCCGAGCCATGAGCCCTTGGTCGCAACACATCCAACACCAAGTTGCCTTTCTAATGCATATTAAACTATCTTAGGTGAGGCTCACTACAAAAAATTTGACTATTAGCGATGGCTAATTATCGTCGTTAATAGTTATTTTATCATCGCTAATACTATTAGTGATGGCTTACCATTGCTAATTGGTGATCGAAAAAATTCTAGTCACTAATTACCCTTATTAGCGATAAGACTTTTACCCATCGCTAATGAAAACTATTAGAGATGGCATTAGCGACGGCAAAGTTCCATCGCTATTTATTTTCTTATTTTTAAATAAAATTTTAAAAAAAATTAAAAATAATTAGTGATGGCTTTATTGTCGCTAATGCCGTCGCTAATAAGCATTAGAGACAGCTTAAGCCATCGCTAATACCGTCGATGATATTTAATTTTATTTTTTAAAAAATTAATAATAATATTTTGTTACTAAAGCCATCGTTAATACCTATGGTAATAGTTAATTTAATTTTTTTAAAAAAATTAATAATAATATTTTTTTAAAATCTATTTTAATTAATCACAATCAATTATAGTTTCTAACACCTGTTATAATTAAAATCCAAAGATAATATGATAATTATAAATAAAAAATAATTATATTATATTATATTTAAAATATAAATTGTATAATTTTACAAGCAGTATCAAAAAAATATAATAAATCAAAATAAAAGAAAATCAGCCCAGATCCTCCTCCTCCTCGCTCTTCTACTCCTCTCCAGCAGCTGGTGGATGAGAGCCGGATGTCCTAGCATCCTGAAATGAAGAAAAATAAAATATTATTAATAAATTTTGATATGGAGGTGTATCTTTCGATACACTCCTTCGATTCTTGAATAAATTATTTCTACACATTTCATTTAATGATACAAAACTATAAACACCTCCAGTCCATCAATTGGATGGTTAGATTGAACTTTTAGTCCCTAGATCTCCTTTCCTAACTCAAACCTAAATATGTGAAGCTTGTAAATATGATAACTTAAAACAAGTAAAAAAAGCTTACTAATAGAGTTACCTGATGTGATGACTGGAATAATGAGCCTAGCTGATCGCACAGCTGTGGATCTCAGAGAATCTTCACGACCGTATTGCGAACGGCATTCCGAAAGCTCTGAGGTCGCTGGCTTAGAAGCCTCTACACGACCTCCTCCATATGTGCATTGCTCCAAGTCTGAGATGTCGAAGCCTGTGAGGATGTCGAAGAGTATCGAGCCACTGGAGGATCGAAGCTGTGGTCGAATCTTATAACTCGGCTCCTACTCACCCTCCAGTGACCCTGAGCCATCCCTCAAGGTCAAAGAGGGGCTGAGTGAATGGATCATCGTCGTGTCATACAATGATGTACTCCGCATAATCTGCCTACACAGTTTAAAAATATATAGTCCTAATATACATATCAGATCCTATAACAACTTAATAGATATAGTTTGAAATTTTTACTGCGATCTGCCCTAACCTAGAATCTAAATAATCATCAATCCTCCTAGATTGGTGTGTGGCCTCCCAAAATTGCAGCTGGCCTGATGGATGACTCAGTTACCATATCTACAATAAGTAAATAATAAAATTAAATTAATTAAAGCATACATATAAGAATTTTTACAGTTCTAGTGAAGAGTTTTGGTATAGATTTCTTACCAGTTTGCCGGTCACAACATGTGCACCGATGGAGGCACCCGTGCATCTAATCGGATCCTGCTAGGTGGCTCGATTCTATCGGACCCTCTGTCATCTACTGACGTACTCCTCGCTACTTCACTGGTTGCAGAGGTCCTCCCATACATCCGTCTGCATCCAATGATCTCTATAGGACTTTCAGTCCGATGGTGACTGAAAATCAAAATGCTTGATGGTGGATTGCTGTAGGCTATGTAGCCCATCTTGAAACCTACGTGTGGCCACTTACTTGAAGATCAGATGGCCAGCCTCCTCATCCTGAGGAGATAAGAATTGATAGTACCCCAGTAAGTAGAAGCAAGTGTGTATTAATAAATAGAATACAAACCTACTACGAATTATTAAATTAAACACCTTTGACTTACTAGGAACATCTCTCAGGCTGCATCACGAGCCCTCGATGGCCAACTGGAGAACTCATTCATCATCTCCAGCATCAATCGTCGGATGATCTCAGTAATCACATGAGGCACAAAGCTCTCTGTAAATATGCTACAAAAATAATTTTAAATAATAAATATTAGACTCTACAATGACTAAATTTTAAACATATTCAGTATAGATATAATACTTATGATCGACTTTGAATGTGGATGAGCTCTCTATCCTCCGATCAAGTCGGAAGTACTACGAGCTGGACAAGTTCTCTACCATGCCTCTGTGTCTAGAAGCCGATCGTTGATGCATGTGACTATGGGGTCACTGGTGACCCCATCCTCCAAACCTGAGCGTAAAACATCTAATATAAAGAATGTTATATTAGCTAGCAAAGGATAAAATAACATAAATGAGAATATCTAAAGTGTTAAAATTTATCATGGGGTGTGAGAGGTGCAGAAACTTGTGAGCTGGCCGCATAATCGCTCTCTCCTTGAGAGCTCTGTCCTCTACTGGCACGGCTCCGACCTCTAGAAGACATGATGTATAATCTCTGAAAATAAAAATAAATAGACTCATCAAATTAATTATACAATTATGGATGGCAATGCAAAATTTAAAATGATTCAAGGATTATATACTTAACACTCTCATCCGCCTCTTTAGATGTCTGGTACCTTTCAAATTCTTCTTCTAATTCTTCTTCTTCTTCCACCTCTTTCTCTTCTTCCAGTTCTTCTTCTTCTTCCTCTTCTTCTCCTTCTTGGATAGGATTGTCCTTTAAAACAAATCAATTAGATCTACCTCCTCATATTGACCATCATGTATGATAATTCTTGGAGCATCCAACTCGACATCTATTGAAGACCAATGAAACCCTAATGTTTCATCCTCCTGAAAGTATTCTGACAATTAAGGCTCTTCTTCTTCGAGTGCATAATGAACAGCTCGAGACTTAACCTTACATACAGCCCACCAATCTTTTCTTTCTCTCTCTCATGATGGAAATGGAATATAATATACTTGAGCTGCTTGTTGGGCTAGCACAAAGGGATCATTCACATATGCTTTTGATCCATTTTTTATTTCAATAAGCCATACCATGAATCAACCTTCATACAATTATCGATATCAACCATAGGCACTTAAACAGAATGACACTATCATCACCTAAGGAGTAGGTTAACTTGATCACTTCTTCGGGGATCCTATAGTAGTCACTCTCCGCCTCGATATCAAACCAGCTGCCCTCAACATACCGTTTGATTACTGTAATGTTCTATAGAATTACTTATATTTCTCAAATTATCTATACTGGACAATCAATTGACCAATGTACATAATTCTTCCACCCATATAAAAATATATAAATATACGGATACAGTAGAATATGTACATTAATCATAAGACGGATCTACGGCTCCATGCAATATAATTTTTTTTAAAATCAATACCTAATTAATTACTTAAATTAACATCCAATTATGGGTTCCCATAGAATATGCATTCGACCTTTGTGCGAGGACCGACTCCCTTGGACATCGGTTGGGACCCAAGGCCCGAGCACGCATGGCACGCCTCGACCCCGTATTTGCAATGCTGTCCAGCACCTTCCATCGACCTGAGCTTGCCTTGGATGCCAGTTGAGACCCAAGGCCTGAGTGCGCAGGGCAGGCCCCAACCACATGTTTGCAATGCTACCCGACACCTTTCATCGGCCTGAGCATGCAGGGCGCACGGAGGTTGAATGTCTTGGATGTCAATTGGGAGCCGAGACCCGAGCGCGCAGGACATGCCCCGGCCCCATATTTACAATGCTGCCTAGCATCTTCCTTCGATCCGAGCGCTCTGCATGCCGAGACTCAAATCCTGTGCTTCTAATTAATTAACTAATTAATTAATTAATTAATTATCTAACTAATTAATTAAATTAATATTTAATTAATTAATTTTTAATAAATAATTAAACTTTATTAACATAATTCAAATAAAAAAATAATTTTTAGTGACAGCATTAGCCGTCGCTAATGCCATCTAATACTCACAATATAAGTTGGGCTAGCGCGTGGGGACCAAGGGGCGAGAGGATGGCTAGGAATGGGATGTCGGCTTAGGGACGGGACAACGGCTCGAGGATGCAGTCGTAGGGATGAGGGCATAGGGATGGGGCCGCAGGAAGGCAATGCGAGTCGGGGTTGCAGGGTCAGGTCGGTGGGCTGGGGTCACGGGCTGAGGGCAACAAGGCAAGGGCCGTGGGGCGGGGCCAACGACATCAGGGCCGAAGGGGTCAGGGTGGCCGGGGGCGTGAAGGGATGCGGGGCTGTCGCGGGCATGAAGGGATGTAAGCTCGAGGCCTAGAGGTTAGGCCAGCGAGGCCGAGGCGACCGCAGGCATGGAGGGATGCGGGCTCAGGGCTGCGGGATGCTGGAGGGATGGGGCAGGGAGGGACGGAGCGTTTGGGCACCGACGAGAGGAGAGGATGAGGGAAGAGGAGGGAATGAGGGTTTGGGCACCGGCGAGAGGGGGTTGAGGGGGGTTTGGGTGCCAATGAGAGAAAAAAAGAGGAGAGAGATGAGGAGTGCACAAAAGAAATTTTTTTCCGCCCGTGCTTGGGTATGTGTCGCGGAGTATTAGCAACAATAAGTCCCTATCGCTAATACCGTCGGTAAAACTATTAGCAACAGTAAAATCCATCGCTAAAAATGGATAGCCATCGCTAATATTTTTATCAGGGATAAAAATATTTTTTTCATAATTTTTTAAATAAATATTTTTCAAAATTATTAGCGATGGCTCTTTGCCGTCGCTAACGCCATCGGTAAAACTATTAGCGACGGCTAATTCAGTCACTAAAAAATAGAGCACCGTCGCTAATATGTTTTATTATAATTTAACTAAAAAAAATTTAAATTTTAAATTTAATAGTGATGGCAAAAGTCATCGCTATTAGTCATCTTCTGTCGCTAATATATAGTATTAGCGATGGCAGAAATGCCATCACTAAAAATCATCGTTAATAATTTTATATTTTAAAAAACTATTAATTTTAAAATTTAAAATTCATATTCATCATTTATTATCTAAATAATTATTATTAGAGTATCGTCACAAAAGATCACCTCGATTCAATAGCCTTAGGTATGTCGATCATGAAAATTTGGATTCGATGGCTACGAACGATCGCTAATGATCTGATAGATAAAGACCACTGATGGATCCAAAAATATGTAACGATGATCTCGGAGATATTTCTAGCAAATTATCAAAATTTTACTTCAATTGAATGTCATTATCATGGTCAATTTAGTATGAAATGATTTGAGCTGTTAAATAAAAAATGAGTGATCAAAAGGCCAAACGACATCCGATTATAAGATATTTTTTAGATAAATAATATTTGCTACTACTTTGATCGTTTGTCCAATGATGATCGTAAAATTCAAATCACGCATATATGAACGATCCAAAACTATATATTTTCTGATACTCATTCTTAAAGTCCTTAAGTAATTATATAGTATTTTTGTAAGATCTGTTTAATGTGGATGGTTCATATATGCGCTGTTTGAATTTTATGATCACCACCATATAAATAATTAAAATAGTAATAAAGATCATTTATCTAAAAAATTATCTTAATCAGACGTCATTTGGCCTTTTGATCACTCATTTTTCATTTAACGGTCAAAATTATCTCGTACTAAATTGACCATGATAATGGTGTCCGATTAAAATAAAATTTTGATAGTGTGCTACAAATTTTATCGAGATCATCGTTGCAAATTTTTAGACTCATTGGTGATCTTTATCTATCAGATCATCATGCGATCGTTCGTGGCCGTCAAAATTAAATTTTATTGATCGACGTAGCTAGGGCTATTAGATCGAGACGGTCTTTCGTGACAATACTCTAACAATAATTATTTAGGTAATGAATGTTGAAGATAATTATCCACCATCGCTAATAAGTTTAAAAAATAAAAAAAAATATTTTTTGCAATGGCAATTTTCGTCGATAATAATGCCGTCGCTAATGATTATTAGCAACAGCTCATTTTATCGCTAATACTTTTTTTGCCGTCACTAATAAATTTAATAAATAAATAAAAATTTTTTTTTTTTGAGATGACTAAATCCGATGCTAATAATGCTATTGCTAATAATTATTAACGATGGCTAGCACCATCTCTAATACCCTTTCCGTCATGGCTAATAAGTTTAATAATTTTTTTTATCATGATTTATTTTTTATCATTATTTTTTATCGATAAAAATTATTATTAGAGATGATAAAAATATTATCTCTAATAATCACCGATAAAATAATAATTTATGATAAAATTATTACCGTCGATAATATCACCATTAATATCTTTTATTAATGACAGTATTTTCGGCAAATTATCAGGCATAGCATTTTACCAATCGACCATATGCCCTTACATTGCCTATCGTATTTTACGTGTCGTTTTTTCCATGGTGGTCTCATAGAATTGTTATTGTCGCCATGTGAAGCTCGATCAATGGCACGGAGACGGCCAAAAGCCATTCAGACCGACCATCTCAAAACCACGCCATGCAAAGCGTATTCCATTTCTTCACCATCCACCTCTCTTCTGGGAAATTTCCTTGACAGAAACAAAGAAAACCCAACCCTGACAGAACTCCTTTCTTCTTATCACTCTTTGACATCCTAAGAAATATTGCAATAAAATATAACTTTTAGCGGTAAATTACTTTTGATCATTTTATACTATTAAAAATCCTTTTTGTACTACATTATAGTATAAATAATATTTTCTTTCAATAAATATTTTTTACCAGTAGTATTTTATTGTAAAAGCCACTATAGTTTTGTATTCTAAGCATTTAATTTAAAGTGCCGTGAATTATTATCATATTTAATTAATATATCAATAAAAATATCATAATTTATAAAATTTTATGAGATTATAGCTAAACCTTAAATTATTCATTTTCATACGGAGCTTAGATCTGGTCATCCTAGAGCCATCAAATATGATATTGTACTTATTGCGGTGGTTGTCGAATTTCTCATTATCGGTATCTTCTTAGTACTGGTATATATAGATTACTGGTTTGACTGGACTTGTATTAATATACTAAATTAAAAATTATTTAAGATAAAAATATAATATAATAATGCTAATATTTTTTGTATCAAATGTCATTATTAGTTTTCTATAGTATAAATAAAATAATCATAAATTATCTATTCAGAGAGAGTATGTAAGAAAATCCATATATAATTATGAGAATACTTTGAGATTAAATTTAAAATATTCTTCAAAATAAACTTTGACAATATCATAAAGAATAAAATAAAGTAAACATTTATGTTTCATTTCTGTGAAAGAGAAATTATTTTTTAAAAATAATGATTGAAATATGACATATTACATCAAATAAAAATGTTCAATGATCTAAATATACATAAATAAGTTAAATCAACTAGGGATGGCAAAATCAACCCGACTCGATAGGTATGCACCCTATCCAAATCCGATCAAACTCAAAAAATAGGGTTTGACCGAGTTTGGGTTCGAATTTGGGTAAAATTCGAAAACTGTAGTATGAGTATGAGTAGAGTAT
Organism: Elaeis guineensis; assembly: GCF_000442705.2. NCBI lineage: Eukaryota > Viridiplantae > Streptophyta > Magnoliopsida > Arecales > Arecaceae > Elaeis > Elaeis guineensis. The sequence goes on from NC_026003.2 coordinate 106,552,567, forward strand.
GGGTATGCTATTTTCTACCCAAATCCAAATCCGAATCCGACCTGAACCTACGAATATGGATAATATCTGAACCCATATCCAAATATATATGTTTATAATTTTTTTTGGTAATTCTATTTTGGTTGATGATATGCATAAAATTATTTTGGTTATTTATATGTTCTATGTTGAATTGTAATTCTATTTCTATGTTTGATTTCTATAAATCTGGACTTATAAATTATGTTCTATGTTAAATTGATAATTTTATTTTGATTGATAATATGTATGGATCGAAGATCTATGTACGGATGGAAGAGGCCCACAGTCATAGGGATGGCCCCCTACATGGCGTGCCACTGTTGTGATCAATAGTTCATGGCTTGACATATGAGGTATTGTCCGCTCTAACCTATAGGCCTCATGATTTTATTCTTTTAAATCTCATCCAAAAGACATCTCACATGGGATGGGTGGTCCTTTCCTATATAAACCAGAGTCCCTCCTAACTCACAATTAATATAAAACTAATGATGCTTTCCCTTCTATACCATAATATATTATTGTGGTGAAGGGCTTATGGCTCAACATGTGAGGAATTATCCTCTCTAGTTCATGGGCCTCATGATTTTACCCCTCTGAATTCCGATATAAAAGGCACCTCATGTGGGATGCATGGATGGTCACTTCCTATATAAGTGAGAGTCTTCTTTAACTTAAAACCAATATTGGACTAATGATGCTCTTCGTCCATTATAACATAGCCCTCTAGTCAAGTCGGAGTTTGTGTACAAATGGGAGGGGCTCTACAATCACGTGGGTGGTCCTTTTCTCAATGCACTACATGTATGTATGTATGTGTGTGTGTATATGTATATGTATGTATGTATGTGTGTGTCTATATATATATATGTGTGTGTGGTGGCATACATACATACTTAATAGAACACCATCCTTCTAGAAGTAGCTTTCGATCTTGGTTTACAAGATAGGGAAAAGGCTGAAGATGTTCCACCGTTTCTTGACCTTGAACCCTCCAAATCAAATTCTATGATCAATGCTCTAGAAGACTGAAATAAGGGGTTAAAACCATCAAAGATGAAGAAGCAGATATGGATGCATCGAAAGTTGTGTTGGCATAAAATCAAAGATGTAATCCAAATCTTCTATTGTCGGTTGAAAGAGTTATCTAATAAAATATTGACATGCAATTATAATTTAATGTTATCCACATTGATGAAATTTTACATGGTGCCTAGGGGGACAACAAAGATCACTCTCACAACAGTGTATATGAATTTTTTTTGTTTTATTTAACTATTTTTCGTTCACTGACAGTCTAGTTTCATCATTTATGAATCTATCTTCATGGTAGAGCAGAATATTTATTTCTAGAAATATTTAAAAAAATACATACCCACGTACACTTACATGAATATGTATGTATAATATATATGTATATATGCATGTACATAGCATGTATATATGTTTGTATATGTATATGTATGTATTATGAACTTGATAATCGGAGAATAATTTTTATGCTACTAAAAAAATAAGAATAGTTAATAGAACATCACGCCTCTAGTAGTAGCTTTTGATCTTCATTTACAAAATAGAGAAAAAGGCTGAAGCTGTTTAACCCTATTCTTTCTTGATCTTGGACCCTCCAAATCAAATTCTATGATCAAAATTATTAGAGACTGAAATAAAAAGGTTAAAACCATCAAGGATGAAGAAGCAGTCATGGATGCAATAAAAGTTATGTTAGAATAAAATCAAAAGTCCAATCCAAATCTTCTAAGTCACAAGAGCTCTAAACGATCTCCAAACCCTTCCAAAACAGATTAATAGACAAAATTCACAAGTATAAATGAGCTTTTTTACAAGGTATGTGAACGGTAGATCAAGTTTCAATCCAATATATATTAGCCTAACATATGATATCACCACAATAAATACAAGATGAATTTCAATATCATATTATTTTCAAATCATCCTGTTGTGGTGTAGAAAGAAAGCATCATTAGTTCCATATTGGTTATAAGTTAAGGAGGACTCTGATTTATATAGGAAATGACCATCCTTCGCCCGTGAAGTATCTTTTGAAAGAAAAAAATCTAAGGCTCATAGACCAGAGTAAACAATACTTTACGTGCGGAGCTATAAGTCCTTAGCCGCAATAATGGTGTGCCAGATAGGCGGCAACAGTGGCATGCTATACATTAGTCTATGATAAAAATAAGGAAGAGGACATCTTTCGTCCATATACAACTCTCCCCTAACTAGAGAGCTATGTTGTGGTGATAAGGGAGGGCAATAATTAGTCCCATATTGGTTGTGAGTTAAAGAAGACTCTGACTTATATAGGAAAGGATCATTCCTCTCGTATGAGACAGTCTATGGTAAGAAAAAAGAGGAGAACACCTTTCGTCCATATATAAAACTTCCTCTTAACTAGGGGGCTATATTGTGGTGTAAAAAGACATAATTAATCCTATATTGGTTGTAAGTTAAAGAAGACTCTAACTTATATAGGAAGAGATTGTCCCTCTCATATGAGGTATTTTTGAAAGATAAAATCATGAGACCCATAGACCAGAATAGATAATACTTCATGTGCCGAGCCATGAGCCCTTAGCTGCAACACATCCAACACCGAATTGTCTTTCTAATGCATATTAAACTATCTTAGGTGAGGCTCACTACAAGAAATTTGATTATTAGCGACGTTTAATTACCGTCGCTAATAGTTGTTTTACCGTCGCTAATACTATTAGCGACGGCTTACCATTGCTAATTGGTGGTCGAAAAAATTTTAGTCATCGATTGCCCTTATTAGCGACAAGACTTTTACCCATCGCTAATGAAGACTATTAGGGATGGCATTAGTGATGGCTTTTATTTTCTTATTTTTAAATAAAATTTTAAAAAATAAATAATTATGATGGCTTTATTGTCAATAATATCGTTGCGAATAAGCATTAGAGACAGCTCAAGCCATCGCTAATACCATTAGTGATATTTAATTTTATTTTTTAAAATAATTTAATAATAATATTTTGTTACTAAAATGTTGCTAATACCATCGATAATAGTTAATTTAATTTTTTTTAATTAATAATAATATTTTTTAAAATTTATTTTAATTAATCAAAATCAATTATGGTTCCTAACATCTGTTATAATTAAAATCCAAAGATAATATGATAATTATAAATAAAAAAATAATTATATTATATTATATTTAAAATATAAATTGTATAATTTTACAAGCAGTATCAAAAAAATATAATAAATCAAGATAAAAAAAAATCAGCCCAGATCTTCCTTCTCATCCTTCTGCTCGTCCTCCTGCTCCTCTCCTGCAGTTGGTGGATGAGAGCCGAATATCCCAACATTCTGAAATGAAAAAAATAAAATATTATTAATAAATTTTGATACGGAGTGTATCTTTCGATACACTCTTTTAATTCTCGAATAAATTATTCCTACATATTTCATTCGATCATACGAAACTATAGACACCCCAGCCCATCAATTGGATGGTTAGATTGAACTTTTAGCCCCTAAATCTCCTTCCCCAACTCAAGCCTAAATATGTGAAGCTTCTAAATATGAAAACTTAAAACAAGTAAAAAAGCTTACTAATAGAATTACCTATGTGATGGCTAGAACAATGAGCCAGCTGGTCGCACAGCTGCGGATCTTGAAGAATCTCTACGATCGTATCCGAACGGCATCTCGAAAGCTCTGAGATCGCTGGCTTAGAAGCCTCTACACAATCTCCTCCATATACGCATCGCTCCAAGTTTGGGATGTCGAGGCCTGTGAGGATGTCGAAGAATATTGAGCTGCGGAGGGTCGAAGCTGTGGTCGAATCCTATAACCCAGCTCCTACTCACCCCTCCGGTGATCCTGAGCCATCCCTCAAGTTCAAAGAGGGGCTGAGTGAATGGGTCATCGTCGTGCCACGCAATGACGTACTCCGCATAATCCACCTACATAGTTTAAAAATATATTAATCCTAATATATATATCAATCCTGTAACAACTTCATAAATATAGTTTGAAATTTTACTGCGATCTGTCACAATTAGAATCTAAATAATCGCCAATCCTCCTAGATTGGTGTGTGGCCTCCCATAATTGCAGCTGGCTTGATGGATGACTCAGCTACCATGTCTATAATAAGTAAATAATAAAATTAAATTAATTAAAGCATACATATAAGAATTTTTATAATTCTAGTGAAGAGTTTTGGTATAGATTTCTTATCAGTCTGTCGGTCACAATATGTGCACCGATGGAGGCGCTCGTGCATCTGATCAGATCCTGCTAGGTGGCTCGATTCTATCGGATTCTCTGCCGTCTACTGACGTACTCCTTGCTACTTCACTAGTTGCAGAGGTCCTCCTATACATCCATCCGCATCCAATGATCTCTATAAGACTTTCAGTCCGATGGTGACTGAAAATCGAAATGCTTGATGGCGGATTATCGTAGGCTATGTAGCCCATCTCGAAACTAATGTGTGGCCACTTGCTTGAAGATGGACGGCCAGTCTCCTCATCCTGAGGAGATAAGAATTGGTAGTACCTCTGTAAGTAGAAGCGAACATGTATTAATAAATAGAATATAAACCTACTACAAATTATTAAATTAAACATCTTTGACTTACTAAGAACATCTTTCAGGCTGCATCACGCACCCCCGACGGCCAACTGGAGAACTCGTTCATCGTCTCTGGCATCAATCGTCGGATGATTCCGATAATCACATGAGGCATGGAGCTCTCTGTAAATATGCTACAAATTAATTTTAAACAATAAATATTAGACTCTATAATGACTAAATTTTAAATATATTCAGTAAAGATATAATACTTACGATCAGTTTTGAATGTGGATGAGCTCTCTATCCTCCGATCGAGTCAGAAGTGTCGCGAGTCGACAGGTTCTCTACCATGCCTCTATGTCTGGAAGTCGGTCGCTGGTGCATGTGACTGTGGGGTCACTGTTGACCCCCATCCTCTGAATCTGAGCATAAAACATCTAATATAAAGAATATTATATTAGCTAGCAAAAGACAAAATAATATAAATGAGAATATCTAAAGTATTAGAGTTTATCGTGGGGTGTGAGAGGTGTAGAAACCTGCGAGCTAGCCACATGATCGCTCTCTCCTCGAGAGCTCTGTCCTCCGCTGGCATGGCTCCGGCCTCTAGAAGACATGATGTATAATTTTTAAAAATAAAAATAAATAGACTCACAAAATAATTATACAATTATGGATGGCAATGCAAGATTTAAAATGATTCAAGAATTATATACTTAATACTACTCATCCGCCTCTTCAGATGTCTGGTATCCTTCGGATTCTTCTTCCGATTCTTCCTCTTCTTCACCTTTTTCTTTTCTTCCAGTTCTTCTTCTTCTTCCTCTTCTTCCCCTTCTTGGATAAGATTGTCCTTTAAAACAAATCAGTTGGATCTACCTCCTTATATTGGCCATCATGTATGAAAATTTTGGAGCATCCAACTCGACATCTATTGAAGACTAATGAAACCCTAATATTTCATCCTTCTAAAAGTATTCTGATAATTGGGACTCTTCTTCTTTTTTTAGCACATAATGAACAGCTTGAGACTTAACCTTACATACAGCCCACCAATCTTTCCTTCCTCTCTCTCTTGATGGAAATGGAATATAATATACTTGAGCTGCTTATTGGACTAGCACAAAGGGGTCATTGATATATATACTTTTGATCCATATTTGATTTTAATAAGCCATGCCATGAATCAACATTCATACAATTATTGATATCAAACCATCGGCACTTAAATAGAATGACACTATTATCACCTAAGGGGTAGGTTAACTTGATCACTTCTTCGAGGATCTCATAGTAGTCACTCTCCACCTAAATATCAAACCAGCTGCCCTCAACATACCATTTGATTACTGTAATGATCTATAAAATTACTTGCATTTCTCAAATTATCCATACTAAATAATCAATTGATCAATGTACATAATTCTTTCACCTATATAAAAATATATAAATGTATGGATACAGTAGAATATGTATATTAATCATAAGATGGGTGTATGGCTCCATGCAATGCAATTTTTTTTAAATCATTACCTAATTAATTACCTAAATTAACATCTAATTATGAGATGCCGTAGAAGATGCATTCAGCCCTTGTATGAGGACCGGCTGCCCTGGACACCGATTGGGACCCAAGGCCCAAGCACGCAGGGCACCCCCGACCCCGTATTTACAATGCTGTCCAGCACCTTCCATCAGCCTAAGCTTGCCTTGGACGCCAGCTGGGACCCAAGGTCCGAGTGTGCAAGGCAGGCCCCAACCCGTGTTTGCAATGCTGCCCGACACCTTCTATCGATCTAAGCGCGCAGGGCGCACGAAGGTTGAATGTCTTGGACGTCGGTTGAGAGCCGAGACCCGAGCGCGCAGGACACGCCCCGACCCCGTGTTTACAATGCTGCCCGGCACCTTCCTTTGGTCCGAGCGCTCTGCATGCCGAGACTCAAGTCCCGTGCTTCTAATTAATTAATAATTAATTCATTAATTAAATATCTAACTAATTAGTTAAATTAATACTTAATTAATTAATTTTTAATACATAATTAAACTTAATTAACATAATTCAAATTAAAAAAATAACTTTTAGTGATAGCATTAGCCGTCGCTAATGCGTCGTTAATACTCACAAATAAGGGGGCTGGTGCGCGGGGACTAAGGGGCTAGAGGATGGCTAGGAATGGGACGTCGGCTTGGGGATGGGACACCGCCGGGGACACGATCACGGAGATGAGGGTGCGGGGATGGGGCCGCAGGAAGGTGATGCGAGTCGAGGCCGCAGGGTTAGGCCAGTGGCATGGGGTCACGGGCTGGGGCCAACAGGAGGGGGCCGCGGGGTCAGGCCGGCGACTCGGGGCCACAGGGTCGGGGTGGCCGGGGTCGTGGAGAGATGTGGGCTCCGGTCCATGAGATCGGGCCGGCGGCATCTGGGTGGTCGCGAGAATGGAGGGATGCTAGCTCTGGGCCTAGAGGTCAGGCCAGCGAGGCTGGGGCGCCGCAGGCATGGAGGGATGCGAGCTCAGGTTCGCAGGATGCCGGAGGGATGGGGCAGGGAGGCATGGGGCGTTTGGGCACCGACAAGAGGAGAGGATGAGGGAAGAGGAGGGAATGGGGGTTTGGGTGCCAGCGAGATGGGTTGAGGGGGTTTGGGTGCCAACGAGAGGAGAGAAGAGGAGAGAGATAAGGAGCACACGAGAGAAATTTTTTTCTGCTGTGCTTGGGTATGTGTCACGGAGTATTAGCAACGTAAGTCCCCATCGCTAATATCATCGATAAAACTATTAGCGACGATAAAATCCATCACTAAAAATGGATAGCCATCACTAATATTTTTATTAAAAATAAAAATTATATTTTCATAATTTTTTAATAAATATTTTTAAAATTATTAGTGACGGCTCTTTGCCTTCGCTAATGCCATCGGTAAAACTATTAGCGACGGCTAATTCAGTCGCTAAAAATAGAGCACCATCACTAATACATTGTATTATAATTATAACTAAAAAAAATTTTAAATTTTAAATTTAATAGCGATGGCAAAAGCTGTCACTATTAGTCATCTTCTGTTGCTAATATATAGTATTAGCGATGGCAGAAATGCCGTCACTAAAAACCATCACTAATAACTTTAATATTTTAAAAAATTATTAATTTTAAGATTTAAAGTTCATATTCATCATTCATTATCTAAATAATTATTATTAGAGTATCGTCACAAAAGATCACCTCGATCTGATTGCCTTAGGTACGTCGATCATTAAAATTCGAATTTGATGGCCACGAACAATCACTAATGATCTGATAGATAAAGATCATCGATGGATCTGAAAACTTGTAACGATGATCTCGGTGATATTTCTAGCGAACTATCAAAATTTCACTTCAATCGAATATCATTGTCATAATCAATTTAGTATAAATGATTTGAGCTGTGAAATAAAAAATAAGTGATCAAAAGGCCAAATGGCATCCGATTATAAACATCTTTTAGATAAATAATCTTTGCTACTACTTTGATCGTTTGTCTGATGGTGATCATAAAATTCAAATCATGCATATATGAACGATCCAAAACTATATATCTCTTGATACTCATTCTTAAAGTCCTCAAGTAATTATGCTTGTACTTTTGTAAAATCTGTTTAATGTGGATGGTTCATATATGCACTGTTTGAATTTTATGATCACCACCATACAAATGATTAAAATAGTAACAAAGATATTTATCTAAAATATTATCTTAATCAGACATCATTTGGCTTTTTGATCACTCATTTTTATTTAACGATCAAAATTATCCCATACTAAATTGAACATAAAAATGATATCCGATTAAAGTGAAATTTTGATAGTGTGATACAAATGTCACCGAGATCATCATTGCAAGTTTTCAGATCCATTGATGGTCTCTATCTATCAGATCATCATACGATCGTTTGTGGCCATCAAAATTAAATTTTATTGATCGACGTAGCTAGGGCTATTGGATCGAGGTGATTTTTTGTGACAATACTCTAACGTAATTATTTAGATAATGAACATTGAATATAATTATCCACCATCGCTAATAAGTTTAAAAAATAAAAAAAAAATTTACGATGGTAATTTCATCGCTAATAGTGTTGTCGCTAATGATTATTAGCAAGGGCTCATTTTGTTGCTAATACTCTTTTCGCATCGCTAATAAGTTTAATAAATAAAAAAAATTTAAGATGGCTAAATCCGATGCTAATACTCTTTTCGCTATCGCTAATAAGTTTAATAAATAAAAAAAAAATTAAGATGGCTAAATTCGATGCTAATAATGCCTTTGCTAACGATTATTAGCGACGGCTAGCACCGTCTCTAATATCCTTTCCGCCATAGCTAATAAGTTTAATAAATTTATTTTTATGATGGTTTATTTTTTATCGATATTTTTTATCAATAAAAATTATTATTAGAGACGACAAAAATGACGTCTCTAATAATCGTCAGTAAAAAAATTATTCATGATAGAATTATTGCTATCGGTAATACTGTCACTAATATTTTTATTAATGATAGTATTTTTGACAAATTATCAGGCGTAGCATTTTACCAATCGACCATATGCCCTTACATTGCCTATCGTATTTTACGTGTCGTTTTTCCATGGTGATCTCATAGAATTGTTATTGTCGCCATGTGAAGCTCGATCAATGGCACGGAGACGGCCAAAAGCCATTCAGACCGACCATCTCAAGACCACGCCATGCAAAGCGTATGCCATTTCTTCACCATCCACCTCTCTTCTGGGAAATTTCCTTAACAGAAACAAAGAAAACCCAACCCTGACAGGACTCCTTTCTTCTCATCATTCTTTGACATCTAAAGAAATATTGTAATAAAATATAATTTTAGCGGTAAATTACTTATGATCATTTTATACTATTAAATTTTTTTATTATATTATAGTATAAATAATATTTTTTTCAATAAATATTTTTTACCAGTAGTATTTTATTGTAAAAGCCACTGTAGCTTTGTATTCTAGGCATTTAATTTAAAGTGCCGTGAATTATTATCATATTTAATTAATATATCAATAAAAATATTATAATTTATAAGATTTTATGAAATTATAGCTAAACCTTAAATTATCCATTTTTATACGGAGTTTGGATCTGATCACCCTAAAGCCATCAAATATGATATTGTACTTATTGTCACTACAGTAAAAAGAAGATTAGCGACTAATTTTTGCCGATGTTTTTGAAAGTGTGGCAGGTTGCGCTGACATGCCGATACTTTTAAAAAGCATCGTGGGTCAATGACGTTTAAAAGCGTCGTAAAATTTCATCATTTTTATTGCCGATGCTTTTAGCAAAAACATCGTTAAATAAAAAAAATGACGACTTTTTTTGCGTCATTATTTAACGACGCTAAAAAGCATCGTTAGGTTTGATTAATATCCCCATCCTTCCGTGCCCTAATCTATCTGCCGCCGCCCCTCCCACCCATTCTCCATCTCCGCCGATCCCCATCTCCGCCGAATCTCTGCAGCCGGTGCCGCATCCGCCGTCCACGCCGCACCGCCGTCCGCCGCTCCCCTCTGTTGTCGCGTCCGTCCATGCTGCACCGCGCCGTCCCGCCGTACGCCGTTCGCCTTCCTCGAAGCCACCCCACCGGCCCTCCTCCCTTCCCCCCTCCCGGCGGCCGTCTTCGCAGGTGAAAATTTTCGAGTGAAAAATTTTCCTTCGAGATAACTGCAATGACAATTTTTCTTCGAGATATAAACACGTTGAGCACTAGATTGGATCTCTTCATAGTTTACATCATTTTCTGAGTGCTGCATTTGATGTTTTTATAATCTTTATAAGACTAAATAAGCAGCTAGTTCTTGCTGATATCTCCTTTTGATTTACCGGCTTACAACTTTTTTGTTTTGATTGTCTGATTAGTTCGACCAAAAAGTTCTTTTTTTTTTAACATGTAAAAATTTGCGCTTCACAAGCACAAATAGCTCTGTTCTAGCTTTTGTTTTAGACTTCAGAGGAAATAAGTTCTTCAAGGTTCAGTGATTTGATTTTTTTTTTTTAATTCTGGTTTCTCTCTCTTTGCTTGATAATTTTTTTATTTCTCGTGGAGGATTGGATCTTGTGCTTTTTCATGCAATAATTTCACTGTTGGAATACTCCGATAGAATTATTATGAGGTGTTTTCTTTGATTTTTTTTCTTCGTTTATTTCTTTTCTGTGCTTGATAGATTTCTAATTTCTTGTGAAAGAATTGTTCTGTTTTACTTGTCTGATAAATGGTTTCTATACTGGAATGCTTAACTCCTTTTGTTAACGATATGATCTTTTTTATTTTACTAATGTACTCCGTGATTTCAATGCTGCAACACTCCAATAAAATTAATTTATTTCAGTTTCTTTGTTGTGCCCTTCCTTTCCCTGAGTGATAGAACCCTTCTTCAGACCTTGATAATGGCTTGTGAGTTATGCGTAGGAGTGGAACTAGGCCAGACTAGATTGGGCCATATGCCTATTCGCACCCAATCCAAAGTATTTTTTTGGCTACCAGCCGGATTTAAATTCGATTTTTTTGAGAAAGCCCAAGCCTGACCCTAGCTCAAATTTGATTGGGCCAGCCTGAAGGATCTGTTTGAGCCAAAAATTGGGTTGGCCTTGATTTAACTCACTCATCTTACTTGCCCGGATGATGTTTTTGCCCGTCTCTGCACCTAGGAAAGAGAGTCACACCTATGAACACTTCTCCACATGGCACACCCCCTAATTAATGGTGGTGGCTTCGGCTTCAACGCCTTGGACATCGGTTAATCTCTTTGAGATACGTGCCATTGTTGCATAGATATACGTACAGCTAAAGTTAAGTCTCACTTCGCCTAAAGTAGCTGAAATTTCTAAGGATATTTAAGCTTGTATGTATGGTCTTAGATGGTTCAAGGTTTTAACCTTTCTAATATGGAGCAAAAAATGGGTAAAGAAGAAGAGGAGGAGGGAGAGGAAGAAGCTAGGAGAATTGATTAAGGCAATAAGCTATCGTATCGATAGTACTTAATAAAATCAAAAAAAATGAGAAAAAAAAACAATGAGGAACACTAACTATTTTTTTATGCAGCTCACTTTTATCATATGATCCTTGATATTATTTTAATGCCATTTTAAAAATATTAGAAATATTGCTGTGCCCCACATTCATGATAATTTTCATGTATTAGTTTGTAGCTCATCTTCATTATATAATTCATGATATTATTGTAGTGATATTTTTAAAAAATATCGAGAAATAATGTACATATTCTATTGCATTGTATAGAACCATAGACCCGTCTTTTGATTAATGTGCATATTCTATTGTATTCGTACATTTATTTATTTTTGTACGGATAAAAGAATTATGTACATTGGTCAATTGATTGTCCAGTATAGACAGTTTGAAAAATGTGAGTAATTCTATAGGTCATTGCAATAATTAAATGGTATGCTGAGGGTTTGGAAAAAATTTCGGACGATATTTTTCTTTTGTTCTCCTATACGGGAGAACTAAGAAAAAATACTGTCGAAATTTTTTGTGGCTCTTGTTGCATATCATTTGATTACTGTAATTGACCTATAGAATTAATGCATTTTCTGAATGGGATAGGACCTTCTTTACCTATTAGTTGATGATAGCTGTTATTTTTTTAGATTTTATGAAATGACTGATATTTTTTACTCATTGCATTAATATAGATTGTATAATTTTTTTTATTTTTAGATAAGTTGCAAGTTCGATCATTTTTATCCTACGATGGACAGAAGTTGGATAAATAAACAAGGAATAGTAAAGAATATTTAGATGGAGTTCATGACTTCATTAAATTTGGTATAGAGAAAAGTAGTTTGAATGAAAAGATTTTATGTCCATGTCGGAAATGTGTAAATAGTTCTTCTTTAGATCCACAAATTGTTGATGAACATTTGGTATGGAATGATTTTTTAAGAGGTTATACCAACTGAATTTTTCATGGAGAATCTATGTTGCCATCATCATGTAACCAACCCCTGACTCATTTTGGATCCACTAGCCTACAAGACAATTCTGCAAGAGATGATAATATAAGGGGTTTGATCACAGATGCTTTTGGACTTGGTGTTCAAAATTTAGGAGAATCCAGTAGTATACAAGAAACAGTTGGGATGTTTGATGGATGTACGCATACGGAATGTATGCATGTTGAGGAGCCTATACATACATCTAATGATGAGACAGCTCATTATCACACCTTAATGAAAGATGCAGATGAAGAATTATATCCGGGTTGTACGAAATTTTTTAAGATTTCTTTTCTTGTATATTTATTTCATTTAAAATATTTGAATGGATGGTCTGGAAGAGTTTTACCATGCTGCTAAAGTTATTAAAGGATGCATTTTCAGAAAGCACTCGTTTACCACCATCGTATTATGAAGCCAAGAAAGTAGTAAAGGAATTGGATCTTGGATACGAAAGATTCATAGTTGTCCGAAAGATTGTATGTTATATCGAGGTGAAAATGCTAATCAAGAGTCATGCAATGTATGTGGATCTTCAAGATGGATAACACAAAAAGAAGATCGAGATGATGTACTGAATGAATTGAATGCAACGCGGAGTAAAAAGAAATCGGCCAAGGTATTGCGTTACTTTTCTCTTATATCTAGATTGAAAAGGATTTATGCATCATCAAAAATAGCTTCATCAATGAGATGGCATGATGAAGGACGTACAAAGGATGGAATGTTGAGACATCCAGTAGATAGTCTTCAATGGAAAGCATTTGATGATAGGCATCCTGATTTTGCCTCTGATGTTCGCAGTGTTAGGTTTGGCTTAGCTTCTGATGGCTTCAATCCATTTCGGACCCTGAGTTCTACCTACAGCACTTGGCCAGTCGTTTTGATACCTTACAATTTGCCATCGTGGATGTGCATGAAACAATCATCACTTATCTTGTCAATGGTTATTCCAGGAGATAAGGGTCCAGGCAATGATATTGATATTTTTCTACAGCCTTTAATAGAGGAATTGAAATAGTTGTGGAGGGTGTTGATGCATTTGATGCTTCCAACGCCAAACATTTAAACTACGGGCAGCTTTGTTATGGACTATTAATGATTTTTCAGCATATGCCAATTTATCTAGCTGGAGTATAAAGGGACGGGTCGCATGTCCTTGTTGTGGAGATTCAACACATTCAATTTGGTTAAAATATGGAGGTAAATTTTGTTACATGGGATATCGTCGATGGTTGGAAGCAAATCATCCGTTTCGATTTCAGAAAATTTGTTTGATGGTACTATAGAATTGGGATGTGCCCCTATTCCACCTTCTGGAACTGATGTTCATAGACAAATGGATGGCATCAATTACAGCTATGGTAAGCACTCAAAGTCCTCTAAAAAAAGAGGAAGGGATGATGTTGAAAGCTCAATGCATGAAAG